>NW_026061044.1:70000-90000 GCF_929443795.1 Astur gentilis
AAAGGCACACGTCCGGCTCCTTGTCCCACAAGGAAGGTGGCAGCCCTGAAAGCTGTTGCTGGTCTTCACCGTCCCTCTGCAGCCTATTCACAGGTACGACAGTATTCAGGACCCGGGCTTGCCCAGAGGAGGAACATCTCATGGCTCTCGTCCTCGGCAGAGCCTGTTTCCGAGAAGGCACACGTCCGGCTCCTTTTCCCACACACAAGGTGGCAGACCTGAAAGCTGTTACTGGTCTTCACCGTCCCCCTGCAGCTTATTCACAGGTACAACAGGATCTGGGACCCGGGCTTGCCCAGAGGAGGAACATCTCATGGCTCTCGTCCTCGGCAGAGCCTGATTCCGGAAAGGCACACGTCCGGCTCCTTGTCCCACACGGAAGGTGGCAGACCTGAAAGCTGTTGCTGGTCTTCACCGTCCCCCTGCAGCCTATTCACAGGCACAACAGGATCTGGGACCCGGGCTTGCCCAGAGGAGGAACATCTCATGGCTCTCGTCGTCGGCAGAGCCTATTTCCTAAAAGGCACACGTCCGGCTCCTTGTCCCACACAGAAGGTGGCAGCCCTGAAAGCTGTTGCTGGTCTTCACCGTCCCCCTGCAGCCTATTCACAGGTACAACAGGATTCAGGACCCGGGCTTGCCCAGAGGAGGAACATCTCATGGCTCTCGTCCTCGGCAGGGCCTGTTTCCGAAAAGGCACACGTCCGGCTCCTTGTCCCACACGGAAGGTGGCAGCCCTGAAAGCTGTTGCTGGTCTTCACCATCCCCCTGCAGCCTATTCACAGGTACAACAGGATCTGGGACCCGGGCTTGCCCAGAGGAGGAACATCTCATGGCTCTCGTCCTCGGCAGAGCCTGATTCCGGAAAGGCACACGTCCGGCTCCTTGTCCCACACGGAAGGTGGCAGACCTGAAAGCTGTTGCTGGTCTTCACCGTCCCCCTGCAGCCTATTCACAGGCACAACAGGATCTGGGACCCGGGCTTGCCCAGAGGAGGAACATCTCATGGCTCTCTTCCTCGGCAGAGCCTGATTCCGGAAAGGCACACGTTTGGCTCCTTGTCCCACAAGGAAGGTGGCAGCCCTGAAAGCTGTTGCTGGTCTTCACCGTCCCCCTGCAGCCTATTCACAGGCACAACAGGATTCAGGACCCGGGCATGGCCAGAGGAGGAACATCTCATGGCTCTCTTCCTCTACAGAGCCCGATTCCGAAAAGGCACATGTCCGGCTCCTTGTCCCACACGGAAGGTGGCAGTCCGGAAAGATGTTGCTGGTCTTCACCGTCCCCCTGCAGCCTATTCACAGGTACAACAGGATTCAGGACCCGGGCTTGCCCAGAGGAGGAACATCTCATGGCTCTCATCCTCGGCAGAGCCTATTTCTGAAAAGTGACACGTCCGGCTCCTTGTCCCACACGGAAGGTGGCAGCCCGGAAAGATGTTGCTGGTCTTCACCGTCCCCCTGCAGCCTATTCACAGGCACAACAGGATCTGGGACCCGGGCTTGCCCAGAGGAGGAACATCTCATGGCTCTCGTCCTCGGCAGAGCCTGATTCCGGAAAGGCACACGTCCGTCTCCTTGTCCCACACGGAAGGTGGCAGGCCGGAAAGATGTTGCTGGTCTTCACCGTCCCCCTGCAGCCTATTCACAGGCACAACAGGATTCAGGACCCGGGCATGCCCAGAGGAGGAACATCTCATGGCTCTCTTCCTCGGCAGAGCCCGATTCCGAAAAGGCACACGTCCGGCTCCTTGTCCCACAAGGAAGGTGGCAGCCCTGAAAGCTGTTGCTGGTCTTCACCGTCCCTCTGCAGCCTATTCACAGGTACGACAGTATTCAGGACCCGGGCTTGCCCAGAGGAGGAACATCTCATGGCTCTCGTCCTCGGCAGAGCCTGTTTCCGAGAAGGCACACGTCCGGCTCCTTTTCCCACACGGAAGGTGGCAGCCCTGAAAGCTGTTGCTGGTCTTCACCGTCCCCCTGCAGCCTATTCACAGGCACAACAGGATCTGGGACCCGGGCTTGCCCAGAGGAGGAACATCTCATGGCTCTCGTCCTCGGCAGAGCCTGATTCCGGAAAGGCACACGTTCGGCTCATTGTCCCACACGGAAGGTGGCAGCCCTGAAAGCTGTTGCTGGTCTTCACCGTCCCCCTGCAGCCTATTCACAGGCACAACAGGATTCACGATGCGGGCTTGCCCAGAGGAGGAACATCTCATGGCTCTCATCCTCGGCAGGGCCTGTTTCCGAAAAGACACACGTCCGGCTCCTTTTCCAACACGGAAGGTGGCAGCCCTGAATGCTGTTGCTGGTCTTCACCGTCCCCCTGCAGCCTATTCACAGGCACAACAGGATCTGGGATACGGGCTTGCCCAGAGGAGGAAAATCTCATGGCTCTCGTCCTCAGCAGAACCTGTTTCGGAAACGGCACACATCCTGCACATTGTCAGAAAAGGTTTACAGTTAGGGGTTAGGCTTAGGGTTAGGGGTTAGGGTTAGGTTAGGGTTAGGGTTAGGGTTAGGGTTAGGGTTCGGTTAGGGTTAGGGTTAGGGTTAGGTGTTAGGGTTAGGGTTTAGGGTTAGGGTTAGGGGTTAGGGTTAGGGTTAGGGTTAGGGTCCATTAGGGTTAGGGTTAGAGTTAGGGGTTAGGGTTAGGTTGTTAGGGTTACGGTTAGGGTTAGGGGTTAGGTTTAGTGTTAGAGATAGGAGTTAGGGTCCGGGTTAGGGTTACAGTTAGGGTTAGGGTTAGGGTTTAGGATTAGGGTTAGTGTTAGGGCTTAGGGTTAGGGTTAGGGTTAGGGTCGTTAGGGATGTGCTTAGGGTTAGGGTTAGGGGTTAGGGTTAGGGTTAGAGTCAGGATTAATCTCTCGATCTCGGCAGAGCCTGTTTCCGAAAAGGCACACGTCCGGCTCCTTGTCCCACACGGAAGGTGTCAGCCCTGAAAGGTGTTGCTGGTCTTCACCGTCCCCCTGCAGCCTATTCACAGGCACAACAGGATCTGGGACCCGGGCTTGCCCAGAGGAGGAACATCTCATGGCTCTCGTCCTCGGCAGAGCCTGATTCCGGAAAGGCACACGTCCGGCTCCTTGTCCCACACGGAAGGTGGCAGCCCTGAAAGCTGTTGCTGGTCTTCACCGTCCCCCTGCAGCCTATTCACAGGCACAACAGGATCTGGGACCCGGGCTTGCCCAGAGGAGGAACATCTCATGGCTCTCGTCGTCGGCAGAGCCTGTTTCCTAAAAGGCACACGTCCGGCTCCTTGTCCCACACAGAAGGTGGCAGCCCTGAAAGCTGTTGCTGGTCTTCACCGTCCCCCTGCAGCCTATTCACAGGTACAACAGGATTCAGGACCCGGGCTTGCCCAGAGGAGGAACATCTCATGGCTCTTGTCCTCGGCAGGGCCTGTTTCCGAAAAGGCACACGTCCGGCTCCTTGTCCCACACGGAAGGTGGCAGCCCTGAAAGCTGTTGCTGGTCTTCACCATCCCCCTGCAGCCTATTCACAGGTACAACAGGATCTGGGACCCGGGCTTGCCCAGAGGAGGAACATCTCATGGCTCTCGTCCTCGGCAGGGCCTCTTTTAGAAAAGGCACACTTCCGGCTCCTTGTCCCACACGGAAGGTGGCAGCCCAGAAAGCTGTTGCTGGTCTTCACCATCCCCCTGCAGCCTATTCACAGGCACAACAGGATCTGGGACCCGGGCTTGCCCAGAGGAGGAACATCTCATGGCTCTCGTCCTCGGCAGAGCCTGATTCCGGAAAGCCACACGTTTGGCTCCTTGTCCCACAAGGAAGGTGGCAGCCCTGAAAGCTGTTGCTGGTCTTCACCGTCCCCCTGCAGCCTATTCACAGGCACAACAGGATTCAGGACCCGGGCATGGCCAGAGGAGGAACATCTCATGGCTCTCTTCCTCTACAGAGCCCGATTCCGAAAAGGCATATGTCCAGCTCCTTGTCCCACACGGAAGGTGGCAGCCCTGAAAGGTGTTGCTGGTCTTCACCGTCCCCCTGCAGCCTATTCACAGGTACAACAGGATCTGGGACCCGGGCTTGCCCAGAGGAGGAACATCTCATGGCTCTCGTCCTCGGCAGAGCCTATTTCCGAAAAGGCCCACGTCCGGCTCCTTGTCCCACACGGAAGGTGGCAGCCCTGAAAGCTGTTGCTGGTCTTCACCGTCCCCCTGCAGCCTATTCACAGGTACAACAGGATTCAGGACCCGGGCTTGCCCAGAGGAGGAACATCTCATGGCTCTCGTCCTCGGCAGAGCCTATTTCTGAAAAGTGACACGTCCGGCTCCTTGTCCCACACGGAAGGTGGCAGGCCGGAAAGCTGTTGCTGGTCTTCACCGTCCCCCTGCAGCCTATTCACAGGCACAACAGGATCTGGGATACGGGCTTGCCCAGAGGAGGAAAATCTCATGGCTCTCGTCCTCAGCAGAATCTGTTTCGGAAACGGCACACATCCTGCAACTATCAGAAAAGGTTTACAGTTAGGGGTTAGGGTTAGGGTTAGGGTTAGGGTTGGGGTTAGGGTTAGGGTTAGGGTTAGGGTTAGGGGTTAGCGTTAGGGTTAGGGTTAGGGCCATTAGGGTTAGGGTTTAGGGTTAGGGTTAGGGTTAGGCGCTTAGGGTTAGGGTTAGGGTTAGGGTTAGGGTCAGGGTTAGGGTTAGGGTTAGGGCCATTAGGGTTAGGGATAGGGTTAGGGGTTAGGGTTAGGGGTTAGGGTTAGGGTTAGGGTTAGGTGTTAGGGTGAGTGTTAGGGTTAGGTGGTTAGGGTTACGGTTAGGGTTAGGGGTTAGGGTTAGGGTTAGAATTAGGAGATAGGTTCCGGGTTAGGGTTACACTTAGGGTTAGGGTTAGGGTTTAGTGTTAGGGTTAGTGTTAAGGGCTTAGGGTTAGGGTTAGGGTTACGGTCGTTAGGGATGGGCTTAGGGTTAGGGTTAGGGGTTAGGGTTAGGGTTAGGGTCAGGGTTAGTCTCTCGTCCTCGGCAGAGTCTGTTTCCGGAAAGGCACACGTTCGGCTCATTGTCCCACACGGAAGGTGGCAGCCCTGAAAGCTGTTGCTGGTCTTCACCGTCCCCCTGCAGCCTATTCACAGGCACAACAGGATTCACGATGCGGGCTTGCCCAGAGGAGGAACATCTCATGGCTCTCATCCTCGGCAGGGCCTGTTTCCGAAAAGACACACGTCCGGCTCCTTTTCCAACACGGAAGGTGGCAGCCCTGAATGCTGTTGCTGGTCTTCACCGTCCCCCTGCAGCCTATTCACAGGCACAACAGGATCTGGGATACGGCTTGCCCAGAGGAGGAAAATCTCATGGCTCTCGTCCTCAGCAGAACCTGTTTCGGAAACGGCACACATCCTGCACATTGTCAGGAAAGGTTTACAGTTAGGGGTTAGGGTTGGGGTTAGGGGTTAGGGTTAGGGTTAGAGTCAGGATTAATCTCTCGATCTCGGCAGAGCCTGTTTCCGAAAAGGCACACGTCCGGCTCCTTGTCCCACACGGAAGGTGTCAGCCCTGAAAGGTGTTGCTGGTCTTCACCGTCCCCCTGCAGCTTATTCACGGGTACAACAGGATCTGGGACCCGGGCTTGCCCAGAGGAGGAACATCTCATGGCTCTCGTCCTCGGCAGAGCCTGATTCCGGAAAGGCACACGTCCGGCTCCTTGTCCCACACGGAAGGTGGCAGCCCTGAAAGCTGTTGCTGGTCTTAACCGTCCCCCTGCAGCCTATTCACAGGCACAACAGGATCTGGGACCCGGGCTTGCCCAGAGGAGGAACATCTCATGGCTCTCGTCGTCGGCAGAGCCTCTTTCCTAAAAGGCACACGTCCGGCTCCTTGTCCCACACGGAAGGTGGCAGCCCTGAAAGCTGTTGCTGGTCTTTACCATCCCCCTGCAGCCTATTCACAGGTACAACAGGATCTGGGACCCGGGCTTGCCCAGAGGAGGAACATCTCATGGCTCTCGTCCTCGGCAGGGCCTCTTTTCTAAAAGGCACACTTCCGGCTCCTTGTCCCACACGGAAGGTGGCAGCCCAGAAAGCTGTTGCTGGTCTTCACCGTCCCCCTGCAGCCTATTCACAGGCACAACAGGATCTGGGACCCGGGCTTGCCCAGAGGAGGAACATCTCATGGCTCTCTTCCTCGGCAGAGCCTGATTCCGGAAAGCCACACGTTTGGCTCCTTGTCCCACAAGGAAGGTGGCAGCCCTGAAAGCTGTTGCTGGTCTTCACCGTCCCCCTGCAGCCTATTCACAGGTACAACAGGATTCAGGACCCGGGCTTGCCCAGAGGAGGAACATCTCATGGCTCTCGTCCTCGGCAGGGCCTGTTTCCGAAAAGGCACACGTCCGGCTCCTTGTCCCACACGGAAGGTGGCAGCCCTGAAAGCTGTTGCTGGTCTTCACCATCCCCCTGCAGCCTATTCACAGGTACAACAGGATCTGGGACCCGGGCTTGCCCAGAGGAGGAACATCTCATGGCTCTCGTCCTCGGCAGGGCCTCTTTTCGAAAAGGCACACTTCCGGCTCCTTGTCCCACACGGAAGGTGGCAGCCCAGAAAACTGTTGCTTTTCTTCACCGTCCCCCTGCAGCCTATTCACAGGCACAACAGGATCTGGGACCCGGGCTTGCCCAGAGGAGGAACATCTCATGGCTCTCTTCCTCGGCAGAGCCTGATTCCGGAAAGCCACACGTTTGGCTCCTTGTCCCACAAGGAAGGTGGCAGCCCTGAAAGCTGTTGCTGGTCTTCACCGTCCCCCTGCAGCCTATTCACAGGCACAACAGGATTCAGGACCCGGGCATGGCCAGAGGAGGAACATCTCATGGCTCTCTTCCTCTACAGAGCCCGATTCCGAAAAGGCACATGTCCGGCTCCTTGTCCCACACGGAAGGTGGCAGTCCGGAAAGATGTTGCTGGTCTTCACCGTCCCCCTGCAGCCTATTCACAGGTACAACAGGATTCAGGACCCGGGCTTGCCCAGAGGAGGAACATCTCATGGCTCTCGTCCTCGGCAGAGCCTATTTCTGAAAAGTGACACGTCCGGCTCCTTGTCCCACACGGAAGGTGGCAGCCCGGAAAGCTGTTGCTGGTCTTCACCGTCCCCCTGCAGCCTATTCACAGGCACAACAGGATCTGGGACCCGGGCTTGCCCAGAGGAGGAACATCTCATGGCTCTCGTCCTCGGCAGAGCCTGATTCCGGAAAGGCACACGTCTGTCTCCTTGTCCCACACGGAAGGTGGCAGGCCGGAAAGATATTGCTGGTCTTCACCGTCCCCCTGCAGCCTATTCACAGGCACAACAGGATTCAGGACCCGGGCATGCCCAGAGGAGGAACATCTCATGGCTCTCTTCCTCGGCAGAGCCCGATTCCGAAAAGGCACACGTCCGGCTCCTTGTCCCACAAGGAAGGTGGCAGCCCTGAAAGCTGTTGCTGGTCTTCACCGTCCCTCTGCAGCCTATTCACAGGTACGACAGTAGTCAGGACCCGGGCTTGCCCAGAGGAGGAACATCTCATGGCTCTCGTCCTCGGCAGAGCCTGTTTCCGAGAAGGCACACGTCCGGCTCCTTTTCCCACACGGAAGGTGGCAGCCCTGAAAGCTGTTGCTGGTCTTCACCGTCCCCCTGCAGCCTATTCACAGGCACAACAGGATCTGGGACCCGGGCTTGCCCAGAGGAGGAACATCTCATGGCTCTCGTCCTCGGCAGAGCCTGATTCCGGAAAGGCACACGTTCGGCTCACTGTCCCACACGGAAGGTGGCAGCCCTGAAAGCTGTTGCTGGTCTTCACCGTCCCCCTGCAGCCTATTCACAGGCACAACAGGATTCACGATGCGGGCTTGCCCAGAGGAGGAACATCTCATGGCTCTCATCCTCGGCAGGGCCTGTTTCCGAAAAGACACACGTCCGGCTCCTTTTCCAACACGGAAGGTGGCAGCCCTGAATGCTGTTGCTGGTCTTCACCGTCCCCCTGCAGCCTATTCACAGGCACAACAGGATCTGGGATACGGCTTGCCCAGAGGAGGAAAATCTCATGGCTCTCGTCCTCAGCAGAACCTGTTTCGGAAACGGCACACATCCTGCACATTGTCAGAAAAGGTTTACAGTTAGGGCTTAGGCTTAGGGTTAGGGGTTAGGGTTAGGGTTAGGGGTTAGGGTTAGGGTTAGAGTCAGGATTAATCTCTCGATCTCGGCAGAGCCTGTTTCCGAAAAGGCACACGTCCGGCTCCTTGTCCCACACGGAAGGTGTCAGCCCTGAAAGGTGTTGCTGGTCTTCACCGTCCCCCTGCAGCTTATTCACGGGTACAACAGGATCTGGGACCCGGGCTTGCCCAGAGGAGGAACATCTCATGGCTCTCGTCCTCGGCAGAGCCTGATTCCGGAAAGGCACACGTCCGGCTCCTTGTCCCACACGGAAGGTGGCAGCCCTGAAAGCTGTTGCTGGTCTTCACCGTCCCCCTGCAGCCTATTCACAGGCACAACAGGATCTGGGACCCGGGCTTGCCCAGAGGAGGAACATCTCATGGCTCTCGTCGTCGGCAGAGCCTCTTTCCTAAAAGGCACACGTCCGGCTCCTTGTCCCACACGGAAGGTGGCAGCCCTGAAAGCTGTTGCTGGTCTTTACCATCCCCCTGCAGCCTATTCACAGGTACAACAGGATCTGGGACCCGGGCTTGCCCAGAGGAGGAACATCTCATGGCTCTCGTCCTCGGCAGGGCCTCTTTTCGAAAAGGCACACTTCCGGCTCCTTGTCCCACACGGAAGGTGGCAGCCCAGAAAGCTGTTGCTGGTCTTCACCGTCCCCCTGCAGCCTATTCACAGGCACAACAGGATCTGGGACCCGGGCTTGCCCAGAGGAGGAACATCTCATGGCTCTCTTCCTCGGCAGAGCCTGATTCCGGAAAGCCACACGTTTGGCTCCTTGTCCCACAAGGAAGGTGGCAGCCCTGAAAGCTGTTGCTGGTCTTCACCGTCCCCCTGCAGCCTATTCACAGGTACAACAGGATTCAGGACCCGGGCTTGCTCAGAGGAGGAACATCTCATGGCTCTCGTCCTCGGCAGGGCCTGTTTCCGAAAAGGCACACGTCCGGCTCCTTGTCCCACACGGAAGGTGGCAGCCCTGAAAGCTGTTGCTGGTCTTCACCATCCCCCTGCAGCCTATTCACAGGCACAACAGGATCTGGGACCCGGGCTTGCCCAGAGGAGGAACATCTCATGGCTCTCTTCCTCGGCAGAGCCTGATTCCGGAAAGCCACACGTTTGGCTCCTTGTCCCACAAGGAAGGTGGCAGCCCTGAAAGCTGTTGCTGGTCTTCACCGTCCCCCTGCAGCCTATTCACAGGCACAACAGGATTCAGGACCCGGGCATGGCCAGAGGAGGAACATCTCATGGCTCTCTTCCTCTACAGAGCCCGATTCCGAAAAGGCACATGTCCGGCTCCTTGTCCCACACGGAAGGTGGCAGTCCGGAAAGATGTTGCTGGTCTTCACCGTCCCCCTGCAGCCTATTCACAGGTACAACAGGATTCAGGACCCGGGCTTGCCCAGAGGAGGAACATCTCATGGCTCTCGTCCTCGGCAGAGCCTGATTCCGGAAAGGCACACGTCTGTCTCCTTGTCCCACACGGAAGGTGGCAGGCCGGAAAGATATTGCTGGTCTTCACCGTCCCCCTGCAGCCTATTCACAGGCACAACAGGATTCAGGACCCGGGCATGCCCAGAGGAGGAACATCTCATGGCTCTCTTCCTCGGCAGAGCCCGATTCCGAAAAGGCACACGTCCGGCTCCTTGTCCCACAAGGAAGGTGGCAGCCCTGAAAGCTGTTGCTGGTCTTCACCGTCCCTCTGCAGCCTATTCACAGGTACGACAGTATTCAGGACCCGGGCTTGCCCAGAGGAGGAACATCTCATGGCTCTCGTCCTCGGCAGAGCCTGTTTCCGAGAAGGCACACGTCCGGCTCATTGTCCCACACGGAAGGTGGCAGCCCTGAAAGCTGTTGCTGGTCTTCACCGTCCCCCTGCAGCCTATTCACAGGCACAACAGGATTCACGATGCGGGCTTGCCCAGAGGAGGAACATCTCATGGCTCTCATCCTCGGCAGGGCCTGTTTCCGAAAAGACACACGTCCGGCTCCTTTTCCAACACGGAAGGTGGCAGCCCTGAATGCTGTTGCTGGTCTTCACCGTCCCCCTGCAGCCTATTCACAGGCACAACAGGATCTGGGATACGGCTTGCCCAGAGGAGGAAAATCTCATGGCTCTCGTCCTCAGCAGAACCTGTTTCGGAAACGGCACACATCCTGCACATTGTCAGAAAAGGTTTACAGTTAGGGGTTAGGCTTAGGGTTAGGGGTTAGGGTTAGGGTTAGGGGTTAGGGTTAGGGTTAGAGTCAGGATTAATCTCTCGATCTCGGCAGAGCCTGTTTCCGAAAAGGCACACGTCCGGCTCCTTGTCCCACACGGAAGGTGTCAGCCCTGAAAGGTGTTGCTGGTCTTCACCGTCCCCCTGCAGCTTATTCACGGGTACAACAGGATCTGGGACCCGGGCTTGCCCAGAGGAGGAACATCTCATGGCTCTCGTCCTCGGCAGAGCCTGATTCCGGAAAGGCACACGTCCGGCTCCTTGTCCCACACGGAAGGTGGCAGCCCTGAAAGCTGTTGCTGGTCTTCACCGTCCCCCTGCAGCCTATTCACAGGCACAACAGGATCTGGGACCCGGGCTTGCCCAGAGGAGGAACATCTCATGGCTCTCGTCGTCGGCAGAGCCTCTTTCCTAAAAGGCACACGTCCGGCTCCTTGTCCCACACGGAAGGTGGCAGCCCTGAAAGCTGTTGCTGGTCTTTACCATCCCCCTGCAGCCTATTCACAGGTACAACAGGATCTGGGACCCGGGCTTGCCCAGAGGAGGAACATCTCATGGCTCTCGTCCTCGGCAGGGCCTCTTTTCGAAAAGGCACACTTCCGGCTCCTTGTCCCACACGGAAGGTGGCAGCCCAGAAAGCTGTTGCTGGTCTTCACCGTCCCCCTGCAGCCTATTCACAGGCACAACAGGATCTGGGACCCGGGCTTGCCCAGAGGAGGAACATCTCATGGCTCTCTTCCTCGGCAGAGCCTGATTCCGGAAAGCCACACGTTTGGCTCCTTGTCCCACAAGGAAGGTGGCAGCCCTGAAAGCTGTTGCTGGTCTTCACCGTCCCCCTGCAGCCTATTCACAGGTACAACAGGATTCAGGACCCGGGCTTGCCCAGAGGAGGAACATCTCATGGCTCTCGTCCTCGGCAGGGCCTGTTTCCGAAAAGGCACACGTCCGGCTCCTTGTCCCACACGGAAGGTGGCAGCCCTGAAAGCTGTTGCTGGTCTTCACCATCCCCCTGCAGCCTATTCACAGGCACAACAGGATCTGGGACCCGGGCTTGCCCAGAGGAGGAACATCTCATGGCTCTCTTCCTCGGCAGAGCCTGATTCCGGAAAGCCACACGTTTGGCTCCTTGTCCCACAAGGAAGGTGGCAGCCCTGAAAGCTGTTGCTGGTCTTCACCGTCCCCCTGCAGCCTATTCACAGGCACAACAGGATTCAGGACCCGGGCATGGCCAGAGGAGGAACATCTCATGGCTCTCTTCCTCTACAGAGCCCGATTCCGAAAAGGCACATGTCCGGCTCCTTGTCCCACACGGAAGGTGGCAGTCCGGAAAGATGTTGCTGGTCTTCACCGTCCCCCTGCAGCCTATTCACAGGTACAACAGGATTCAGGACCCGGGCTTGCCCAGAGGAGGAACATCTCATGGCTCTCGTCCTCGGCAGAGCCTGATTCCGGAAAGGCACACGTCTGTCTCCTTGTCCCACACGGAAGGTGGCAGGCCGGAAAGATATTGCTGGTCTTCACCGTCCCCCTGCAGCCTATTCACAGGCACAACAGGATTCAGGACCCGGGCATGCCCAGAGGAGGAACATCTCATGGCTCTCTTCCTCGGCAGAGCCCGATTCCGAAAAGGCACACGTCCGGCTCCTTGTCCCACAAGGAAGGTGGCAGCCCTGAAAGCTGTTGCTGGTCTTCACCGTCCCTCTGCAGCCTATTCACAGGTACGACAGTATTCAGGACCCGGGCTTGCCCAGAGGAGGAACATCTCATGGCTCTCGTCCTCGGCAGAGCCTGTTTCCGAGAAGGCACACGTCCGGCTCATTGTCCCACACGGAAGGTGGCAGCCCTGAAAGCTGTTGCTGGTCTTCACCGTCCCCCTGCAGCCTATTCACAGGCACAACAGGATTCACGATGCGGGCTTGCCCAGAGGAGGAAAATCTCATGGCTCTCATCCTCGGCAGGGCCTGTTTCCGAAAAGACACACGTCCGGCTCCTTTTCCAACACGGAAGGTGGCAGCCCTGAATGCTGTTGCTGGTCTTCACCGTCCCCCTGCAGCCTATTCACAGGCACAACAGGATCTGGGATACGGCTTGCCCAGAGGAGGAAAATCTCATGGCTCTCGTCCTCAGCAGAACCTGTTTCGGAAACGGCACACATCCTGCACATTGTCAGAAAAGGTTTACAGTTAGGGGTTAGGCTTAGGGTTAGGGGTTAGGGTTAGGGTTAGGGGTTAGGGTTAGGGTTAGAGTCAGGATTAATCTCTCGATCTCGGCAGAGCCTGTTTCCGAAAAGGCACACGTCCGGCTCCTTGTCCCACACGGAAGGTGTCAGCCCTGAAAGGTGTTGCTGGTCTTCACCGTCCCCCTGCAGCTTATTCACGGGTACAACAGGATCTGGGACCCGGGCTTGCCCAGAGGAGGAACATCTCATGGCTCTCGTCCTCGGCAGAGCCTGATTCCGGAAAGGCACACGTCCGGCTCCTTGTCCCACACGGAAGGTGGCAGCCCTGAAAGCTGTTGCTGGTCTTCACCGTCCCCCTGCAGCCTATTCACAGGCACAACAGGATCTGGGACCCGGGCTTGCCCAGAGGAGGAACATCTCATGGCTCTCGTCGTCGGCAGAGCCTCTTTCCTAAAAGGCACACGTCCGGCTCCTTGTCCCACACGGAAGGTGGCAGCCCTGAAAGCTGTTGCTGGTCTTTACCATCCCCCTGCAGCCTATTCACAGGTACAACAGGATCTGGGACCCGGGCTTGCCCAGAGGAGGAACATCTCATGGCTCTCGTCCTCGGCAGGGCCTCTTTTCGAAAAGGCACACTTCCGGCTCCTTGTCCCACACGGAAGGTGGCAGCCCAGAAAGCTGTTGCTGGTCTTCACCGTCCCCCTGCAGCCTATTCACAGGCACAACAGGATCTGGGACCCGGGCTTGCCCAGAGGAGGAACATCTCATGGCTCTCTTCCTCGGCAGAGCCTGATTCCGGAAAGCCACACGTTTGGCTCCTTGTCCCACAAGGAAGGTGGCAGCCCTGAAAGCTGTTGCTGGTCTTCACCGTCCCCCTGCAGCCTATTCACAGGTACAACAGGATTCAGGACCCGGGCTTGCCCAGAGGAGGAACATCTCATGGCTCTCGTCCTCGGCAGGGTCTGTTTCCGAAAAGGCACACGTCCGGCTCCTTGTCCCACACGGAAGGTGGCAGCCCTGAAAGCTGTTGCTGGTCTTCACCATCCCCCTGCAGCCTATTCACAGGTACAACAGGATCTGGGACCCGGGCTTGCCCAGAGGAGGAACATCTCATGGCTCTCGTTCTCGGCAGGGCCTCTTTTCGAAAAGGCACACTTCCGGCTCCTTGTCCCACACGGAAGGTGGCAGCCCAGAAAACTGTTGCTTTTCTTCACCGTCCCCCTGCAGCCTATTCACAGGCACAACAGGATCTGGGACCCGGGCTTGCCCAGAGGAGGAACATCTCATGGCTCTCTTCCTCGGCAGAGCCTGATTCCGGAAAGCCACACGTTTGGCTCCTTGTCCCACAAGGAAGGTGGCAGCCCTGAAAGCTGTTGCTGGTCTTCACCGTCCCCCTGCAGCCTATTCACAGGCACAACAGGATTCAGGACCCGGGCATGGCCAGAGGAGGAACATCTCATGGCTCTCTTCCTCTACAGAGCCCGATTCCGAAAAGGCACATGTCCGGCTCCTTGTCCCACACGGAAGGTGGCAGTCCGGAAAGATGTTGCTGGTCTTCACCGTCCCCCTGCAGCCTATTCACAGGTACAACAGGATTCAGGACCCGGGCTTGCCCAGAGGAGGAACATCTCATGGCTCTCGTCCTCGGCAGAGCCTGATTCCGGAAAGGCACACGTCTGTCTCCTTGTCCCACACGGAAGGTGGCAGGCCGGAAAGATATTGCTGGTCTTCACCGTCCCCCTGCAGCCTATTCACAGGCACAACAGGATTCAGGACCCGGGCATGCCCAGAGGAGGAACATCTCATGGCTCTCTTCCTCGGCAGAGCCCGATTCCGAAAAGGCACACGTCCGGCTCCTTGTCCCACAAGGAAGGTGGCAGCCCTGAAAGCTGTTGCTGGTCTTCACGGTCCCTCTGCAGCCTATTCACAGGTACGACAGTATTCAGGACCCGGGCTTGCCCAGAGGAGGAACATCTCATGGCTCTCGTCCTCGGCAGAGCCTGTTTCCGAGAAGGCACACGTCCGGCTCATTGTCCCACACGGAAGGTGGCAGCCCTGAAAGCTGTTGCTGGTCTTCACCGTCCCCCTGCAGCCTATTCACAGGCACAACAGGATTCACGATGCGGGCTTGCCCAGAGGAGGAACATCTCATGGCTCTCGTCCTCGGCAGAGCCTGTTTCCGAGAAGGCACACGTCCGGCTCATTGTCCCACACGGAAGGTGGCAGCCCTGAAAGCTGTTGCTGGTCTTCACCGTCCCTCTGCAGCCTATTCACAGGTACGACAGTATTCAGGACCCGGGCTTGCCCAGAGGAGGAACATCTCATGGCTCTCGTCCTCGGCAGGGCCTGTTTCCGAAAAGGCACACGTCCGGCTCCTTGTCCCACACGGAAGGTGGCAGCCCTGAAAGCTGTTGCTGGTCTTCACCATCCCCCTGCAGCCTATTCACAGGCACAACAGGATCTGGGACCCGGGCTTGCCCAGAGGAGGAACATCTCATGGCTCTCTTCCTCGGCAGAGCCTGATTCCGGAAAGCCACACGTTTGGCTCCTTGTCCCACAAGGAAGGTGGCAGCCCTGAAAGCTGTTGCTGGTCTTCACCGTCCCCCTGCAGCCTATTCACAGGCACAACAGGATTCAGGACCCGGGCATGGCCAGAGGAGGAACATCTCATGGCTCTCTTCCTCTACAGAGCCCGATTCCGAAAAGGCACATGTCCGGCTCCTTGTCCCACACGGAAGGTGGCAGTCCGGAAAGATGTTGCTGGTCTTCACCGTCCCCCTGCAGCCTATTCACAGGTACAACAGGATTCAGGACCCGGGCTTGCCCAGAGGAGGAACATCTCATGGCTCTCGTCCTCGGCAGAGCCTGATTCCGGAAAGGCACACGTCTGTCTCCTTGTCCCACACGGAAGGTGGCAGGCCGGAAAGATATTGCTGGTCTTCACCGTCCCCCTGCAGCCTATTCACAGGCACAACAGGATTCAGGACCCGGGCATGCCCAGAGGAGGAACATCTCATGGCTCTCTTCCTCGGCAGAGCCCGATTCCGAAAAGGCACACGTCCGGCTCCTTGTCCCACAAGGAAGGTGGCAGCCCTGAAAGCTGTTGCTGGTCTTCACCGTCCCCCTGCAGCCTATTCACAGGCACAACAGGATCTGGGACCCGGGCTTGCCCAGAGGAGGAACATCTCATGGCTCTCGTCGTCGGCAGAGCCTCTTTCCTAAAAGGCACACGTCCGGCTCCTTGTCCCACACGGAAGGTGGCAGCCCTGAAAGCTGTTGCTGGTCTTTACCATCCCCCTGCAGCCTATTCACAGGTACAACAGGATCTGGGACCCGGGCTTGCCCAGAGGAGGAACATCTCATGGCTCTCGTCCTCGGCAGGGCCTCTTTTCGAAAAGGCACACTTCCGGCTCCTTGTCCCACACGGAAGGTGGCAGCCCAGAAAGCTGTTGCTGGTCTTCACCGTCCCCCTGCAGCCTATTCACAGGCACAACAGGATCTGGGACCCGGGCTTGCCCAGAGGAGGAACATCTCATGGCTCTCTTCCTCGGCAGAGCCTGATTCCGGAAAGCCACACGTTTGGCTCCTTGTCCCACAAGGAAGGTGGCAGCCCTGAAAGCTGTTGCTGGTCTTCACCGTCCCCCTGCAGCCTATTCACAGGTACAACAGGATTCAGGACCCGGGCTTGCCCAGAGGAGGAACATCTCATGGCTCTCGTCCTCGGCAGGGTCTGTTTCCGAAAAGGCACACGTCCGGCTCCTTGTCCCACACGGAAGGTGGCAGCCCTGAAAGCTGTTGCTGGTCTTCACCATCCCCCTGCAGCCTATTCACAGGTACAACAGGATCTGGGACCCGGGCTTGCCCAGAGGAGGAACATCTCATGGCTCTCGTTCTCGGCAGGGCCTCTTTTCGAAAAGGCACACTTCCGGCTCCTTGTCCCACACGGAAGGTGGCAGCCCAGAAAACTGTTGCTTTTCTTCACCGTCCCCCTGCAGCCTATTCACAGGCACAACAGGATCTGGGACCCGGGCTTGCCCAGAGGAGGAACATCTCATGGCTCTCTTCCTCGGCAGAGCCTGATTCCGGAAAGCCACACGTTTGGCTCCTTGTCCCACAAGGAAGGTGGCAGCCCTGAAAGCTGTTGCTGGTCTTCACCGTCCCCCTGCAGCCTATTCACAGGCACAACAGGATTCAGGACCCGGGCATGGCCAGAGGAGGAACATCTCATGGCTCTCTTCCTCTACAGAGCCCGATTCCGAAAAGGCACATGTCCGGCTCCTTGTCCCACACGGAAGGTGGCAGTCCGGAAAGATGTTGCTGGTCTTCACCGTCCCCCTGCAGCCTATTCACAGGTACAACAGGATTCAGGACCCGGGCTTGCCCAGAGGAGGAACATCTCATGGCTCTCGTCCTCGGCAGAGCCTGATTCCGGAAAGGCACACGTCTGTCTCCTTGTCCCACACGGAAGGTGGCAGGCCGGAAAGATATTGCTGGTCTTCACCGTCCCCCTGCAGCCTATTCACAGGCACAACAGGATTCAGGACCCGGGCATGCCCAGAGGAGGAACATCTCATGGCTCTCTTCCTCGGCAGAGCCCGATTCCGAAAAGGCACACGTCCGGCTCCTTGTCCCACAAGGAAGGTGGCAGCCCTGAAAGCTGTTGCTGGTCTTCACCGTCCCTCTGCAGCCTATTCACAGGTACGACAGTATTCAGGACCCGGGCTTGCCCAGAGGAGGAACATCTCATGGCTCTCGTCCTCGGCAGAGCCTGTTTCCGAGAAGGCACACGTCCGGCTCATTGTCCCACACGGAAGGTGGCAGCCCTGAAAGCTGTTGCTGGTCTTCACCGTCCCCCTGCAGCCTATTCACAGGCACAACAGGATTCACGATGCGGGCTTGCCCAGAGGAGGAACATCTCATGGCTCTCATCCTCGGCAGGGCCTGTTTCCGAAAAGACACACGTCCGGCTCCTTTTCCAACACGGAAGGTGGCAGCCCTGAATGCTGTTGCTGGTCTTCACCGTCCCCCTGCAGCCTATTCACAGGCACAACAGGATCTGGGATACGGCTTGCCCAGAGGAGGAAAATCTCATGGCTCTCGTCCTCAGCAGAACCTGTTTCGGAAACGGCACACATCCTGCACATTGTCAGAAAAGGTTTACAGTTAGGGGTTAGGCTTAGGGTTAGGGGTTAGGGTTAGGGTTAGGGGTTAGGGTTAGGGTTAGAGTCAGGATTAATCTCTCGATCTCGGCAGAGCCTGTTTCCGAAAAGGCACACGTCCGGCTCCTTGTCCCACACGGAAGGTGTCAGCCCTGAAAGGTGTTGCTGGTCTTCACCGTCCCCCTGCAGCTTATTCACGGGTACAACAGGATCTGGGACCCGGGCTTGCCCAGAGGAGGAACATCTCATGGCTCTCGTCCTCGGCAGAGCCTATTTCTGAAAAGTGACACGTCCGGCTCCTTGTCCCACACGGAAGGTGGCAGCCCTGAAAGCTGTTGCTGGTCTTCACCGTCCCCCTGCAGCCTATTCACAGGCACAACAGGATCTGGGACCCGGGCTTGCCCAGAGGAGGAACATCTCATGGCTCTCGTCGTCGGCAGAGCCTCTTTCCTAAAAGGCACACGTCCGGCTCCTTGTCCCACACGGAAGGTGGCAGCCCTGAAAGCTGTTGCTGGTCTTTACCATCCCCCTGCAGCCTATTCACAGGTACAACAGGATCTGGGACCCGGGCTTGCCCAGAGGAGGAACATCTCATGGCTCTCGTCCTCGGCAGGGCCTCTTTTCGAAAAGGCACACTTCCGGCTCCTTGTCCCACACGGAAGGTGGCAGCCCAGAAAGCTGTTGCTGGTCTTCACCGTCCCCCTGCAGCCTATTCACAGGCACAACAGGATCTGGGACCCGGGCTTGCCCAGAGGAGGAACATCTCATGGCTCTCTTCCTCGGCAGAGCCTGATTCCGGAAAGCCACACGTTTGGCTCCTTGTCCCACAAGGAAGGTGGCAGCCCTGAAAGCTGTTGCTGGTCTTCACCGTCCCCCTGCAGCCTATTCACAGGTACAACAGGATTCAGGACCCGGGCTTGCCCAGAGGAGGAACATCTCATGGCTCTCGTCCTCGGCAGGGTCTGTTTCCGAAAAGGCACACGTCCGGCTCCTTGTCCCACACGGAAGGTGGCAGCCCTGAAAGCTGTTGCTGGTCTTCACCATCCCCCTGCAGCCTATTCACAGGTACAACAGGATCTGGGACCCGGGCTTGCCCAGAGGAGGAACATCTCATGGCTCTCGTTCTCGGCAGGGCCTCTTTTCGAAAAGGCACACTACCGGCTCCTTGTCCCACACGGAAGGTGGCAGCCCAGAAAACTGTTGCTTTTCTTCACCGTCCCCCTGCAGCCTATTCACAGGCACAACAGGATCTGGGACCCGGGCTTGCCCAGAGGAGGAACATCTCATGGCTCTCTTCCTCGGCAGAGCCTGATTCCGGAAAGCCACACGTTTGGCTCCTTGTCCCACAAGGAAGGTGGCAGCCCTGAAAGCTGTTGCTGGTCTTCACCGTCCCCCTGCAGCCTATTCACAGGCACAACAGGATTCAGGACCCGGGCATGGCCAGAGGAGGAACATCTCATGGCTCTCTTCCTCTACAGAGCCCGATTCCGAAAAGGCACATGTCCGGCTCCTTGTCCCACACGGAAGGTGGCAGTCCGGAAAGATGTTGCTGGTCTTCACCGTCCCCCTGCAGCCTATTCACAGGTACAACAGGATTCAGGACCCGGGCTTGCCCAGAGGAGGAACATCTCATGGCTCTCGTCCTCGGCAGAGCCTGATTCCGGAAAGGCACACGTCTGTCTCCTTGTCCCACACGGAAGGTGGCAGGCCGGAAAGATATTGCTGGTCTTCACCGTCCCCCTGCAGCCTATTCACAGGCACAACAGGATTCAGGACCCGGGCATGCCCAGAGGAGGAACATCTCATGGCTCTCTTCCTCGGCAGAGCCCGATTCCGAAAAGGCACATGTCCGGCTCCTTGTCCCACACGGAAGGTGGCAGTCCGGAAAGATGTTGCTGGTCTTCACCGTCCCCCTGCAGCCTATTCACAGGTACAACAGGATTCAGGACCCGGGCTTGCCCAGAGGAGGAACATCTCATGGCTCTCGTCCTCGGCAGAGCCTATTTCTGAAAAGTGACACGTCCGGCTCCTTGTCCCACACGGAAGGTGGCAGCCCGGAAAGCTGTTGCTGGTCTTCACCGTCCCCCTGCAGCCTATTCACAGGCACAACAGGATCTGGGACCCGGGCTTGCCCAGAGGAGGAACATCTCATGGCTCTCGTCCTCGGCAGAGCCTGATTCCGGAAAGGCACACGTCTGTCTCCTTGTCCCACACGGAAGGTGGCAGGCCGGAAAGATATTGCTGGTCTTCACCGTCCCCCTGCAGCCTATTCACAGGCACAACAGGATTCAGGACCCGGGCAT
>NW_026061044.1:100000-125000 GCF_929443795.1 Astur gentilis
GAGGAAAATCTCATGGCTCTCGTCCTCAGCAGAATCTGTTTCGGAAACGGCACACATCCTGCAACTATCAGAAAAGGTTTACAGTTAGGGGTTAGGGTTAGGGTTAGGGTTAGGGTTGGGGTTAGGGTTAGGGTTAGGGTTAGGGTTAAGGGTTAGCGTTAGGGTTAGGGCCATTAGGGTTAGGGTTTAGGGTTAGGGTTAGGGTTAGGCGCTTAGGGTTAGGGTTAGGGTTAGGGTTAGGGTCAGGGTTAGGGTTAGGGTTAGGGCCATTAGGGTTAGGGATAGGGTTAGGGGTTAGGGTTAGGGGTTAGGGTTAGGGTTAGGGTTAGGTGTTAGGGTGAGTGTTAGGGTTAGGTGGTTAGGGTTACGGTTAGGGTTAGGGGTTAGGGTTAGGGTTAGAATTAGGAGATAGGTTCCGGGTTAGGGTTACACTTAGGGTTAGGGTTAGGGTTTAGTGTTAGGGTTAGTGTTAAGGGCTTAGGGTTAGGGTTAGGGTTACGGTCGTTAGGGATGGGCTTAGGGTTAGGGTTAGGGGTTAGGGTTAGGGTTAGGGTCAGGGTTAGTCTCTCGTCCTCGGCAGAGTCTGTTTCCGGAAAGGCACACGTTCGGCTCATTGTCCCACACGGAAGGTGGCAGCCCTGAAAGCTGTTGCTGGTCTTCACCGTCCCCCTGCAGCCTATTCACAGGCACAACAGGATTCACGATGCGGGCTTGCCCAGAGGAGGAACATCTCATGGCTCTCATCCTCGGCAGGGCCTGTTTCCGAAAAGACACACGTCCGGCTCCTTTTCCAACACGGAAGGTGGCAGCCCTGAATGCTGTTGCTGGTCTTCACCGTCCCCCTGCAGCCTATTCACAGGCACAACAGGATCTGGGATACGGGCTTGCCCAGAGGAGGAAAATCTCATGGCTCTTGTCCTCAGGAGAAACTGTTTCGGAAACGGCACACATCCTGCACATTGTCAGAAAAGGTTTACAGTTAGGTGTTAGGCTTAGGGTTAGGGGTTAGGGTTAGGTTAGGGTTAGGGTTAGGGTTAGGGTTAGGGGTTAGCGTTAGGGTTAGGGTTAGGGCCATTAGGGTTAGGGTTTAGGGTTAGGGTTAGGGTTAGGCGCTTAGGGTTAGGGTTAGGGTTAGGGTTAGGGTCAGGGTTAGGGTTAGGGTTAGGGTTAGGGTTCGGTTAGGGTTAGGGTTAGGGTTAGGTGTTAGGGTTAGGGTTAGGGTTAGGGTCAGGGTTAGGGTTAGGGTTAGGGCCATTAGGGTTAGGGTTAGGGTTAGGGTTAGGGTTTAGGGTTAGGGTTAGGGGTTAGGGTTAGGGTTAGGGTTAGGGGGTTAAGGTTAGGGTTAGGGTTATGGTCAGGGTTAGATTTAGGGTTAGGGCCATTAGGGTTAGGGTTAGGGTTAGGTGTTAGGGTTAGGGTTAGGCGTTAGGGTTAGGGTTAGGGTTAGGGGTTAGGGTTAGGGTTAGGGTTACGGTCCATTAGGGTTAGGGTTAGGCGTTAGGGTTAGGGTTAGGTGGTTAGGGTTACGGTTAGGGTTAGGGGTTAGGTTTAGGGTTAGAGTTAGGAGTTAGGGTCCGGGTTAGGGTTACAATTAGGGTTAGGGTTAGGGTTTAGGATTAGGGTTAGTGTTAAGGGCTTAGGGTTAGGGTTAGGGTTACGGTCGTTAGGGATGGGCTTAGGGTTAGGGTTAGGGGTTAGGGTTAGGGTTAGGGTCAGGGTTAGACTCTCGTTCTCGGCAGAGCCTGTTTCCAAAAAGGCACACGTCCGGCTCCTAGTCCCACACGGAAGGTGGCAGCCCTGAAAGCTGTTGCTGGTCTTCACCGTCCCTCTGCAGCCTATTCACAGGTACGACAGTATTCAGGACCCGGGCACGCCCAGAGGAGGAACATATCATGGCTCTTGTCCTCGGCAGAGCCTCTTCCCGAAAAGGCACACGTCCGGCTCCTTGTCCTACACGGAAGGTGGCAGCCCTAAAAGATGTTGCTGGTCTTCACCGTTCCCCTGCAGCCTATTCACAGGCACAACAGGATCTGGGACCCGGGCTTGCCCAGAGGAGGAACATCTCATGGCTCTCGTCCTCGGCAGAGCCTGATTCCGGAAAGGCACACGTCCGGCTCCTTGTCCCACACGGAAGGTGGCAGCCCTGAAAGCTGTTGCTGGTCTTCACCGTCCCCCTGCAGCCTATTCACAGGCACAACAGGATCTGGGACCCGGGCTTGCCCAGAGGAGGAACATCTCATGGCTCTCGTCGTCGGCAGAGCCTATTTCCGAAAAGGCACACGTCCGGCTCCTTGTCCCACACGGAAGGTGGCAGCCCAGAAAGCTGTTGCTGGTCTTCACCGTCCCCCTGCAGCCTATTCACAGGCACAACAGGATTCAGGACCCGGGCATGGCAGAGGAGGAACATCTCATGGCTCTCTTCCTCGACAGAGCCCGATTCCAAAAAGGCACACGTCCGGCTCCTTGTCCCACACGGAAGGTGGCAGCCCTGAAAGCTGTTGCTGGTCTTCACCGTCCCCCTGCAGCTTATTCACAGGTACAACAGGATCTGGGACCCGGGCTTGCCCAGAGGAGGAACATCTCATGGCTCTCGTCCTCGGCAGAGCCTGATTCCGGAAAGGCACACGTCCGGCTCCTTGTCCCACACGGAAGGTGGCAGCCCTGAAAGCTGTTGCTGGTCTTCACCGTCCCTCTGCAGCCTATTCACAGGTACGACAGTATTCAGGACCCGGGCACGCCCAGAGGAGGAACATATCATGGCTCTTGTCCTCGGCAGAGCCTCTTCCCGAAAAGGCACACGTCCGGCTCCTTGTCCTACACGGAAGGTGGCAGCCCTAAAAGATGTTGCTGGTCTTCACCGTCCCCCTGCAGCCTATTCACAGGCACAACAGGATCTGGGACCCGGGCTTGCCCAGAGGAGGAACATCTCATGGCTCTCGTCCTCGGCAGAGCCTGATTCCGGAAAGGCACACGTCCGGCTCCTTGTCCCACACGGAAGGTGGCAGCCCTGAAAGCTGTTGCTGGTCTTCACCGTCCCCCTGCAGCCTATTCACAGGCACAACAGGATTCAGGACCCGGGCATGGCAGAGGAGGAACATCTCATGGCTCTCTTCCTCGACAGAGCCCGATTCCGAAAAGGCACACGTCCGGCTCCTTGTCCCACACGGAAGGTGGCAGCCCTGAAAGCTGTTGCTGGTCTTCACCGTCCCCCTGCAGCTTATTCACAGGTACAACAGTATCTGGGACCCGGGCTTGCCCAGAGGAGGAACATCTCATGGCTCTCGTCCTCGGCAGAGCCTGATTCCAGAAAGGCACACGTCCGGCTCCTTGTCCCATACGGAAGGTGGCAGCCCTGAAGGATGTTGCTGGTCTTCACCGTCCCCCTGCAGCCTATTCACAGGCACAACAGGATCTGGGACCCGGGCTTGTCCCGAGGAGGAACATCTCATGGCTCTCGTCCTCGGCAGAACCTTATTCCGTAAAGGCACACGTCCGGCTCCTTGTCCCACACTGAAGGTGGTAGCCCTGAAAGCTGTTGCTGGTCTTCACCGTCCCCCTGCAGCCTATTCACAGGCACAACAGGATTCACGATGCGGGCTTGCCCAGAGGAGGAACATCTCATGGCTCTCATCCTCGGCAGGGCCTGTTTCCGAAAAGACACACGTCCGGCGCCTTTTCCAACACGGTAGGTGGCAGCCCTGAAAGCTGTTGCTGGTCTTCACCGTCCCTCTGCAGCCTATTCACAGGCAAAACAGGATCTGGGATACGGGATTGCCCAGAGGAGGAAAATCTCATGGCTCTCGTCCTCAGCAGAACCTGTTTCGGAAACGGCACACGTCCTGCACCTTGTCAGAAAAGGTTTACAGTTAGGGGTTAGGCTTAGGGTTAGGGGTTAGGGTTAGGTTAGGGTTAGGGTTAGGGTTAGGGTTAAGGTTCGGTTAGGGTTAGGGTTAGGGTTAGGTGTTAGGGTTAGGGTTAGGGTTAGGGTTAGGGTTAGGGTTTAGGGTTAGGGTTAGGGGTTAGGGTTAGGGTTAGGGGGTTAAGGTTAGGGTTAGGGTTATGGTCAGGGTTAGATTTAGGGTTAGGGCCATTAGGGTTAGGGTTTGGGTTAGGTGTTAGGGTTAGGGTTAGGCGTTAGGGTTAGGGTTAGGGTTAGGGGTTAGGGTTAGGGTTAGGGTTACGGTCCATTAGGGTTAGGGTTAGGCGTTAGGGTTAGGGTTAGGTGGTTAGGGTTACGGTTAGGGTTAGGGGTTAGGTTTAGGGTTAGAGTTAGGAGTTAGGGTCCGGGTTAGGGTTACAATTAGGGTTAGGGTTAGGGTTTAGGATTAGGGTTAGTGTTAAGGGCTTAGGGTTAGGGTTAGGGTTACGGTCGTTAGGGATGGGCTTAGGGTTAGGGTTAGGGGTTAGGGTTAGGGTTAGGGTCAGGGTTAGTCTCTCGTCCTCGGCAGAGCCCGATTCCGAAAAGGCAAACGTCCGGCTCCTTGTCCCACACGGAATGTGGCAGCCCTGAAAGCTGTTCCTGGTCTTCACCGTCCCCCTGCAGCTTATTCACGGGTACAACAGGATCTGGGACCCGGGCTTGCCCAGAGGAGGAACATCTCATGGCTCTCGTCCTCGTCAGAGCCTGATTCCGGAAAGGCACACGTCCGGCTCCTTTTCCCACACGGAAGGTGGCAGCCCTGAAAGCTGTTGCTGGTCTTCACCATCCCCCTGCAGCCTATTCACAGGCACAACAGGATCTGGGACCCGGGCTTGCCCAGAGGAGGAACATCTCATGGCTCTCGTCCTCGGCAGGGCCTCTTTCCGAAAAGGCACACGTCCGGCTCCTTGTCCCACATGGAAGGTGGCACCCCTGAAAGCTGTTGCTGGTCTTCACCGTCCCCCTGCAGCCTATTCACAGGCACAACAGGATCTGGGATACGGGATTGCCCACAGGAGGAAAATATCATGGCTCTCGTCCTCAGCAGAACCTCTTTCGGAAACGGCACACATCCTGCAACTTGTCAGAAAAGGTTTACAGTTAGGGGTTAGGGTTGGGGTTAGGGGTTAGGGTTAGGTTAGGGTTAGGGTTGGGATTAGGGTTAGGGTTAGGGTTAGGGTTCGGTTAGGGTTAGGGTTAGGGTTAGGGTTAGGGGTTAGGGTTAGGTTTAGGGTTAGGGTCAGGGTTACGGTTAGGGTTAGGGCCATTACGGTTAGGGTTAGGGTTAGGGTTAGGGTTAGGGTTAGGGTTACAGTAAGGGTTAGGGTTAGGGTTTAGGGTTAGGGTTAGTGTTAAGGGCTTAGGGTTAGGGTTAAAGTTAGGGTCGTTAGGGATGGGCTTAGGGTTAGGGTTAGGGGTTAGGGTTAGGGTTAGGGTCAGGGTTAGACTCTCGTTCTCGGCAGAGCCTGTTTCCAAAAAGGCACACGTCCGGCTCCTTGTCCCACACGGAAGGTGGCAGCCCTGAAAGCTGTTGCTGGTCTTCACCGTCCCTCTGCAGCCTATTCACAGGTACGGCAGTATTCAGGACCCGGGCACGCCCAGAGGAGGAACATATCATGGCTCTTGTCCTCGGCAGAGCCTCTTCCCGAAAAGGCACACGTCCGGCTCCTTGTCCTACACGGAAGGTGGCAGCCCTAAAAGATGTTGCTGGTCTTCACCGTCCCCCTGCAGCCTATTCACAGGCACAACAGGATCTGGGACCCGGGCTTGCCCAGAGGAGGAACATCTAATGGCTCTCTTCCTCGGCAGAGCCTGATTCCGGAAAGCCACGCGTTTGGCTACTTGTCCCACAAGGAAGGTGGCAGCCCTGAAAGCTGTTGCTGGTCTTCACCGTCCCCCTGCAGCCTATTCACAGGCACAACAGGATTCAGGACCCGGGCATGCCCAGAGGAGGAACATCTCATGGCTCTCGTCGTCGGCAGAGCCTATTTCCGAAAAGGCACACGTCCGGCTCCTTGTCCCACACGGAAGGTGGCAGCCCGGAAAGCTGTTGCTGGTCTTCACCGTCCCCCTGCAGCCTATTCAAAGGCACAACAGTATTCAGGTCCCGGGCACGCCCAGAGGAGGAACATATCATGGCTCTTGTCCTCGGCAGAGCCTCTTCCCGAAAAGGCACACGTCCGGCTCCTTGTCCCACACGGAAGGTGGCAGCCCTGAAAGCTGTTGCTGGTCTTCACCGTCCCCCTGCAGCCTATTCACAGGCACAACAGGATCTGGGACCCGGGCTTGCCCAGAGGAGGAACATCTCATGGCTCTCGTCCTCGACAGGGCCTATTTTCGAAAAGGCACACGTCCGGTTCCTTGTCCCACACGGAAGATGGCAGCCCTGAAAGATGTTGCTGGTCTTCACCGTCCCCCTGCAGCCTATTCACAGCCACAACAGGATCTGGGATACGGGCTTGCCCAGAGGAGGAAAATCTCATGGCTCTCGTCCTCAGCAGAACCTGTTTCGGAAACGGCACAAGTCCGGCTCCTTGTCCCACACGGAAGTTGGCACCCCTGAAGGATGTTGCTGGTCTTCACCGTCCCCCTGCAGCCTATTCACAGGCACAACAGGATCTGGGACCCGGGCTTGTCCCGAGGAGAAACATCTCATGGCTCTCGTCCTCGGCAGAGCCTGATTCCGAAAAGGCACACGTCCGGCTCCTTGTCGCACACGGAAGGTGCAGCTCTGAAAGCTGTTGCTGGTCTTCACCGTCCCCCTGCAGCCTATTCACAGGCACAACAGGATTCACGATGCGGGCTTGCCCAGAGGAGGGCCATCTCATGGCTCTCATCCTCGGCAGGGCCTGTTTCCGAAAAGACACACGTCCGGCTCCTTGTCCCACACGGAAGGTGGCAGCCCTGAAAGCTGTTGCTGGTCTTCACCGTCCCCCTGCAGCTTATTCACGGGTACAACAGGATCTGGGACCCGGGCTTGCCCAGAGGAGGAACATCTCATGGCTCTCGTCCTCGTCAGAGCCTGATTCCGGAAAGGCACACGTCCGGCTCCTTTTCCCACACGGAAGGTGGCAGCCCTGAAAGCTGTTGCTGGTCTTCACCATCCCCCTGCAGCCTATTCACAGGCACAACAGGATCTGGGACCCGGGCTTGCCCAGAGGAGGAACATCTCATGGCTCTCGTCCTCGGCAGGGCCTCTTTCCGAAAAGGCACACGTCCGGCTCCTTGTCCCACATGGAAGGTGGCACCCCTGAAAGCTGTTGCTGGTCTTCACCGTCCCCCTGCAGCCTATTCACAGGCACAACAGGATCTGGGATACGGGATTGCCCACAGGAGGAAAATATCATGGCTCTCGTCCTCAGCAGAACCTGTTTCGGAAACGGCACACATCCTGCAATTTGTCAGAAAAGGTTTACAGTTAGGGGTTAGGGTTGGGGTTAGGGGTTAGGGTTAGGTTAGGGTTAGGGTTGGGATTAGGGTTAGGGTTAGGGTTAGGGTTCGGTTAGGGTTAGGGTTAGGGTTAGGGTTAGGGGTTAGGGTTAGGTTTAGGGTTAGGGTCAGGGTTACGGTTAGGGTTAGGGCCATTACGGTTAGGGTTAGGGTTAGGGTTAGGGTTAGGGTTAGGGTTAGGGTTACAGTAAGGGTTAGGGTTAGGGTTTAGGGTTAGGGTTAGTGTTAAGGGCTTAGGGTTAGGGTTAAGGTTAGGGTCGTTAGGGATGGGCTTAGGGTTAGGGTTAGGGGTTAGGGTTAGGGTTAGGGTCAGGGTTAGACTCTCGTTCTCGGCAGAGCCTGTTTCCAAAAAGGCACACGTCCGGCTCCTTGTCCCACACGGATGGTGGCAGCCCTGAAAGCTGTTGCTGGTCTTCACCGTCCCTCTGCAGCCTATTCACAGGTACGACAGTATTCAGGACCCGGGCACGCCCAGAGGAGGAACATATCATGGCTCTTGTCCTCGGCAGAGCCTCTTCCCGAAAAGGCACACGTCCGGCTCCTTGTCCTACACGGAAGGTGGCAGCCCTAAAAGATGTTGCTGGTCTTCACCGTCCCCCTGCAGCCTATTCACAGGCACAACAGGATCTGGGACCCGGGCTTGCCCAGAGGAGGAACATCTCATGGCTCTCGTCCTCGGCAGAGCCTGATTCCGGAAAGGCACACGTCCGGCTCCTTGTCCCACACGGAAGGTGGCAGCCCTGAAAGCTGTTGCTGGTCTTCACCGTCCCCCTGCAGCCTATTCACAGGCACAACAGGATCTGGGACCCGGGCTTGCCCAGAGGAGGAACATCTCATGGCTCTCGTCGTCGGCAGAGCCTATTTCCGAAAAGGCACACGTCCGGCTCCTTGTCCCACACGGAAGGTGGCAGCCCAGAAAGCTGTTGCTGGTCTTCACCGTCCCCCTGCAGCTTATTCACAGGTACAACAGGATCTGGGACCCGGGCTTGCCCAGAGGAGGAACATCTCATGGCTCTCGTCCTCGGCAGAGCCTGATTCCGGAAAGGCACACGTCCGGCTCCTTGTCCCACACGGAAGGTGGCAGCCCTGAAAGCTGTTGCTGGTCTTCACCGTCCCTCTGCAGCCTATTCACAGGTACGACAGTATTCAGGACCCGGGCACGCCCAGAGGAGGAACATATCATGGCTCTTGTCCTCGGCAGAGCCTCTTCCCGAAAAGGCACACGTCCGGCTCCTTGTCCTACACGGAAGGTGGCAGCCCTAAAAGATGTTGCTGGTCTTCACCGTCCCCCTGCAGCCTATTCACAGGCACAACAGGATCTGGGACCCGGGCTTGCCCAGAGGAGGAACATCTCATGGCTCTCGTCCTCGACAGAGCCTGATTCCGGAAAGGCACACGTCCGGCTCCTTGTCCCACACGGAAGGTGGCAGCCCTGAAAGCTGTTGCTGGTCTTCACCGTCCCCCTGCAGCCTATTCACAGGCACAACAGGATTCAGGACCCGGGCATGGCCAGAGGAGGAACATCTCATGGCTCTCGTCGTCGGCAGAGCCTATTTCCGAAAAGGCACACGTCCGGCTCCTTGTCCCACACGGAAGGTGGCAGCCCAGAAAGCTGTTGCTGGTCTTCACCGTCCCCCTGCAGCCTATTCACAGGCACAACAGGATTCAGGACCCGGGCACGGCAGAGGAGGAACATCTCATGGCTCTCTTCCTCGACAGAGCCCGATTCCGAAAAGGCACACGTCCGGCTCCTTGTCCCACACGGAAGGTGGCAGCCCTGAAAGCTGTTGCTGGTCTTCACCGTCCCCCTGCAGCTTATTCACAGGTACAACAGTATCTGGGACCCGGGCTTGCCCAGAGGAGGAACATCTCATGGCTCTCGTCCTCGGCAGAGCCTGATTCCGGAAAGGCACACGTCCGGCTCCTTGTCCCATACGGAAGGTGGCAGCCCTGAAGGATGTTGCTGGTCTTCACCGTCCCCCTGCAACCTATTCACAGGCACAACAGGATCTGGGACCCGGGCTTGTCCCGAGGAGGAACATCTCATGGCTCTCGTCCTCGGCAGAACCTTATTCCGTAAAGGCACACGTCCGGCTCCTTGTCCCACACTGAAGGTGGTAGCCCTGAAAGCTGTTGCTGGTCTTCACCGTCCCCCTGCAGCCTATTCACAGTCACAACAGGATTCACGATGCGGGCTTGCCCAGAGGAGGAACATCTCATGGCTCTCATCCTCGGCAGGGCCTGTTTCCGAAAAGACACACGTCCGGCGCCTTTTCCAACACGGTAGGTGGCAGCCCTGAAAGCTGTTGCTGGTCTTCACCGTCCCTCTGCAGCCTATTCACAGGCAAAACAGGATCTGGGATACGGGATTGCCCAGAGGAGGAAAATCTCATGGCTCTCGTCCTCAGCAGAACCTGTTTCGGAAACGGCACACGTCCTGCACCTTGTCAGAAAAGGTTTACAGTTAGGGGTTAGGCTTAGGGTTAGGGGTTAGGGTTAGGTTAGGGTTAGGGTTAGGGTTAGGGTTAGGGTTCGGTTAGGGTTAGGGTTAGGGTTAGGTGTTAGGGTTAGGGTTAGGGTTAGGGTTAGGGTTTAGGGTTAGGGTTAGGGGTTAGGGTTAGGGTTAGGGTTAGGGGGTTAAGGTTAGGGTTAGGGTTATGGTCAGGGTTAGATTTAGGGTTAGGGCCATTAGGGTTAGGGTTAGGGTTAGGTGTTAGGGTTAGGGTTAGGCGTTAGGGTTAGGGTTAGGGTTAGGGGTTAGGGTTAGGGTTAGGGTTACGGTCCATTAGGGTTAGGGTTAGGCGTTAGGGTTAGGGTTAGGTGGTTAGGGTTACGGTTAGGGTTAGGGGTTAGGTTTAGGGTTAGAGTTAGGAGTTAGGGTCCGGGTTAGGGTTACAATTAGGGTTAGGGTTAGGGTTTAGGATTAGGGTTAGTGTTAAGGGCTTAGGGTTAGGGTTAGGGTTACGGTCGTTAGGGATGGGCTTAGGGTTAGGGTTAGGGGTTAGGGTTAGGGTTAGGGTCAGGGTTAGTCTCTCGTCCTCGGCAGAGCCCGATTCCGAAAAGGCACACGTCCGGCTCCTTGTCCTACACGGAAGGTGGCAGCCCTAAAAGATGTTGCTGCTCTTCACCGTCCCCCTGCAGCCTATTCACAGGCACAACAGGATCTGGGACCCGGGCTTGCCCAGAGGAGGAACATCTCATGGCTCTCGTCCTCGGCAGAGCCTATTTCCGAAAAGGCACACGTCAGGCTCCTTGTCCCACACGGAAGGTGGCAGCCCTGAAAACTGTTGCTGGTCTTCACCGTCCCCCTGCAGCTTATTCACAGGTACAACAGGATCTGGGACCCGGGCTTGCCCAGAGGAGGAACATCTCATGGCTCTCGTCCTCGGCAGAGCCTGATTCCGGGAAGGCACACGTCCGGCTCCTTGTCCCACACGGAAGGTGGCAGGCCGGAAAGATGTTGCTGGTCTTCACCGTCCCCCTGCAGCCTATTCACAGGCACAACAGGATCTGGGACCCGGGCTTGCCCAGAGGAGGAACATCTCATGGCTCTCGTCCTCGGCAGAGCCTGATTCCGGAAAGGCACACGTCCGTCTCCTTGTCCCACACGGAAGGTGGCAGGCCGGAAAGATGTTGCTGGTCTTCACCGTCCCCCTGCAGCCTATTCACAGGCACAACAGGATCTGGGACCCGGGCTTGTCCCGAGGAGGAACATCTCATGGCTCTCGTCCTCGGCGGAACCTTATTCCGTAAAGGCACACGTCCGGCTCCTTGTCCCACACTGAAGGTGGCAGCCCTGAAAGCTGTTGCTGGTCTTCACCGTCCCCCTGCAGCCTATTCACAGGCACAACAGGATCTGGGACCCGGGCTTGCCCAGAGGAGGAACATCTCATGGCTCTCATCCTCGGCAGGGCCTGTTTCCGAAAAGACACACGTCCGGCTCCTTTTCCAACACGGTAGGTGGCAGCCCTGAAAGCTGTTGCTGGTGTTCACCGTCCCCCTGCAGCCTATTCACAGGCAAAACAGGATCTGGGATACGGGATTGCCCAGAGGAGGAAAATCTCATGGCTCTCGTCCTCAGCAGAACCTGTTTCGGAAACGTCACACATCCTGCACCTTGTCAGAAAAGGTTTACAGTTAGGGGTTAGGCTTAGGGTTAGGGGTTAGGGTTAGGTTAGGGTTAGGGTTGGGATTAGGGTTACTGTTAGGGTTAGGGTTCGGTTCGGGTTAGGGTTAGGGTTAGGGTTAGGGGTTAGGGTTAGGGTTAGGGTTAGGGTCAGGGTTAGGTTTAGGCTTAGGGCAATTAGGGTTAGGGTTAGGGTTAGGGTTAGGGTTTAAGGTTAGGGTTAGGGGTTAGGGTTAGGGTTAGGGCCATTAGGGTTAGGGTTAGGGTTAGGGTTTAGGGTTAGGGTTAGGGGTTAGGGTTAGGGTTAGGGTCGTTAGGGATGGGCTTAGGGTTAGGGTTAGGGGTTAGGGTTAGGGTTAGGGTCAGGGTTAGTCTCTCGTCCTCGGCAGAGCCTGTTTCCGAAAAGGCACACGTCCGGCTCCTTGTCCCACACGGAAGGTGGCAGCCCTGAAAGATGTTGTTGGTCTTCACCGTCCCCCTGCAGCCTATTCACAGGCACAACAGGATCTGGGATACGGGATTGCCTAGAGGAGGAAAATCTCATGGCTCTCGTCCTCAGCAGAACCTCTTTCGGAAACGGCACACATCCTGCACCTTGTGAGAAAAGGTTTACAGTTAGGGGTTAGGCTTAGGGTTAGGGGTTAGGGTTAGGTTAGGGTTAGGGTTGGTGTAGGGATTGGCGCTCGGAAGATCTCGCGATGTACGGAAAGAGAAGGGTTAAGGGAGGCGGGATGACCGACAGACAGTATATAAGGGCGTGACGCAGTTGAATAAACGCCATTTGCAGCATCCTCATATTGGTGTCAGTGCTCTGTGGCCCAGGGTATGGTGGACCCTGTGCCGAGTCCCACGGGGTGATCAGACGAATGTCTACAGGTTGGGATTAGGGTTAGGGTTACGGTTAGGGTTCGGTTAGGGTTAGGGTTAGGGTTAGGGTTAGGGGTTAGGGTTAGATTTAGGGTTAGGGTCAGGGTTAGGGTTAGGGTTAGGGCCATTAGGGTTAGGGTTAGGGTTAGGGTTAGGGTTAGGGTTACAGTTAGGGTTAGGGTTAGGGTTTAGGGTTAGGGTTAGTGTTAAGGGCTTAGGGTTAGGGTTAGGGTTAGGGTCGTTAGGGATGGGCTTAGGGTTAGGGTTAGGGGTTAGGGTTAGGGTAAGGGTCAGGGTTAGTCTCTCGTCCTCGGCAGAGCCTGTTTCCAAAAAGGCACACGTCCGGCTCCTTGTCCCACACGGAAGGTGGCAGCCCTGAAAGCTGTTGCTGGTCTTCACCGTCCCCCTGCAGCTTATTAACGGGTACAACAGGATCTGGGACCCGGGCTTGCCCAGAGGAGGAACATCTCATGGCTCTCGTCCTCGGCAGAGCCTGATTCCGGAAAGGCACACGTCCGGCTCCTTTTCCCACACGGAAGGTGGCAGCCCTGAAAGCTGTTGCTGATCTTCACCGTCCCCCTGCAGCCTATTCACAGGCACAACAGGATCTGGGACCCGGGCTTGCCCAGAGGAGGAACATCTCATGTCTCTCTTCCTCGGCAGTGCCTGTTTCCGAAAAGGCACACGTCCGGCTCCTTGTCCCACACGGAAGGTGGCAGGCCGGAAAGCTGTTGCTGGTCTTCACCGTCCCCCTGCAGCCTATTCAAAGGCACAACAGTATTCAGGACCCGGGCACGCTCAGAGGAGGAACATCTCAGGGCTCTTGTCCTCGGCAGAGCCTATTTCCAAAAAGGCACACGTCCGGTTCCTTGTCCCACACGGAAGGTGGCAGCCCTGAAAGATGTTGCTGGTCTTCACCGTCCCCCTGCAGCCTATTCACAGCCACAACAGGATCTGGGATACGGGCTTGCCCAGAGGAGGAAAATCTCATGGCTCTCGTCCTCAGCAGAACCTGTTTCGGAAACGGCACATGTCCGGCTCCTTGTCCCACACGGAAGTTGGCACCCCTGAAGGATGTTGCTGGTCTTCACCGTCCCCCTGCAGCCTATTCACAGGCACAACAGGATCTGGGACCCGGGCTTGTCCCGAGGAGAAACATCTCATGGCTCTCGTCCTCGGCAGAGCCTGATTCCGAAAAGGCACACGTCCGGCTCCTTGTCGCACACGGAAGGTGCAGCTCTGAAAGCTGTTGCTGGTCTTCACCGTCCCCCTGCAGCCTATTCACAGGCACAACAGGATTCACGATGCGGGCTTGCCCAGAGGAGGGCCATCTCATGGCTCTCATCCTCGGCAGGGCCTGTTTCCGAAAAGACACACGTCCGGCTCCTTGTCCCACACGGAAGGTGGCAGCCCTGAAAGCTGTTGCTGGTCTTCACCGTCCCCCTGCAGCTTATTAACGGGTACAACAGGATCTGGGACCCGGGCTTGCCCAGAGGAGGAACATCTCATGGCTCTCGTCCTCGTCAGAGCCTGATTCCGGAAAGGCACACGTCCGGCTCCTTTTCCCACACGGAAGGTGGCAGCCCTGAAAGCTGTTGCTGGTCTTCACCATCCCCCTGCAGCCTATTCACAGGCACAACAGGATCTGGGACCCGGGCTTGCCCAGAGGAGGAACATCTCATGGCTCTCGTCCTCGGCAGGGCCTCTTTCCGAAAAGGCACACGTCCGGCTCCTTGTCCCACATGGAAGGTGGCACACCTGAAAGCTGTTGCTGGTCTTCACCGTCACCCTGCAGCCTATTCACAGGCACAACAGGATCTGGGATACGGGATTGCCCACAGGAGGAAAATATCATGGCTCTCGTCCTCAGCAGAACCTGTTTCGGAAACGGCACACATTCTGCAACTTGTCAGAAAAGGTTTACAGTTAGGGGTTAGGGTTGGGGTTAGGGGTTAGGGTTAGGTTAGGGTTAGGGTTGGGATTAGGGTTAGGGTTAGGGTTAGGGTTCGGTTAGGGTTAGGGTTAGGGTTAGGGTTAGGGTCAGGGTTACGGTTAGGGTTAGGGCCATTACGGTTAGGGTTAGGGTTAGGGTTAGGGTTAGGGTTAGGGTTAGGTTTACAGTAAGGGTTAGGGTTAGGGTTTAGGGTTAGGGTTAGTGTTAAGGGCTTAGGGTTAGGGTTAAGGTTAGGGTCGTTAGGGATGGGCTTAGGGATAGGGTTAGGGGTTAGGGTTAGGGTTAGGGTCAGGGTTAGACTCTCGTTCTCGGCAGAGCCTGTTTCCAAAAAGGCACACGTCCGGCTCCTTGTCCCACACGGAAGGTGGCAGCCCTGAAAGCTGTTGCTGGTCTTCACCGTCCCTCTGCAGCCTATTCACAGGTACGGCAGTATTCAGGACCCGGGCACGCCCAGAGGAGGAACATATCATGGCTCTTGTCCTCGGCAGAGCCTCTTCCCGAAAAGGCACACGTCCGGCTCCTTGTCCTACACGGAAGGTGGCAGCCCTAAAAGATGTTGCTGGTCTTCACCGTCCCCCTGCAGCCTATTCACAGGCACAACAGGATCTGGGACCCGGGCTTGCCCAGAGGAGGAACATCTCATGGCTCTCGTCCTCGGCAGAGCCTGATTCCGGAAAGGCACACGTCCGGCTCCTTGTCCCACACGGAAGGTGGCAGCCCTGAAAGCTGTTGCTGGTCTTCACCGTCCCCCTGCAGCCTATTCACAGGCACAACAGGATCTGGGACCCGGGCTTGCCCAGAGGAGGAACATCTCATGGCTCTCGTCGTCGGCAGAGCCTATTTCCGAAAAGGCACACGTCCGGCTCCTTGTCCCACACGGAAGGTGGCAGCCCAGAAAGCTGTTGCTGGTCTTCACCGTCCCCCTGCAGCTTATTCACAGGTACAACAGGATCTGGGACCCGGGCTTGCCCAGAGGAGGAACATCTCATGGCTCTCGTCCTCGGCAGAGCCTGATTCCGGAAAGGGACACGTCCGGCTCCTTGTCCCACACGGAAGGTGGCAGCCCTGAAAGCTGTTGCTGGTCTTCACCGTCCCTCTGCAGCCTATTCACAGGTACGACAGTATTCAGGACCCGGGCACGCCCAGAGGAGGAACATATCATGGCTCTTGTCCTCGGCAGAGCCTCGTCCCGAAAAGGCACACGTCCGGCTCCTTGTCCTACACGGAAGGTGGCAGCCCTAAAAGCTGTTGCTGGTCTTCACCGTCCCCCTGCAGCCTATTCACAGGCACAACAGGATCTGGGACCCGGGCTTGCCCAGAGGAGGAACATCTCATGGCTCTCGTCCTCGGCAGAGCCTGATTCCGGAAAGGCACACGTCCGGCTCCTTGTCCCACACGGAAGGTGGCAGCCCTGAAAGCTGTTGCTGGTCTTCACCGTCCCCCTGCAGCCTATTCACAGGCACAACAGGATCTGGGACCCGGGCTTGCCCAGAGGAGGAACATCTCATGGCTCTCGTCGTCGGCAGAGCCTATTTCCGAAAAGGCACACGTCCGGCTCCTTGTCCCACACGGAAGGTGGCAGCCCAGAAAGCTGTTGCTGGTCTTCACCGTCCCCCTGCAGCCTATTCACAGGCACAACAGGATTCAGGACCCGGGCATGGCAGAGGAGGAACATCTCATGGCTCTCTTCCTCGACAGAGCCCGATTCCGAAAAGGCACACGTCCGGCTCCTTGTCCCACACGGAAGGTGGCAGCCCTGAAAGCTGTTGCTGGTCTTCACCGTCCCCCTGCAGCTTATTCACAGGTACAACAGTATCTGGGACCCGGGCTTGCCCAGAGGAGGAACATCTCATGGCTCTCGTCCTCGGCAGAGCCTGATTCCGGAAAGGCACACGTCCGGCTCCTTGTCCCATACGGAAGGTGGCAGCCCTGAAGGATGTTGCTGGTCTTCACCGTCCCCCTGCAACCTATTCACAGGCACAACAGGATCTGGGACCCGGGCTTGTCCCGAGGAGGAACATCTCATGGCTCTCGTCCTCGGCAGAACCTTATTCCGTAAAGGCACACGTCCGGCTCCTTGTCCCACACTGAAGGTGGTAGCCCTGAAAGCTGTTGCTGGTCTTCACCGTCCCCCTGCAGCCTATTCACAGGCACAACAGGATTCACGATGCGGGCTTGCCCAGAGGAGGAACATCTCATGGCTCTCATCCTCGGCAGGGCCTGTTTCCGAAAAGACACACGTCCGGCGCCTTTTCCAACACGGTAGGTGGCAGCCCTGAAAGCTGTTGCTGGTCTTCACCGTCCCTCTGCAGCCTATTCACAGGCACAACAGGATCTGGGATACGGGATTGCCCAGAGGAGGAAAATCTCATGGCTCTCGTCCTCAGCAGAACCTGTTTCGGAAACGGCACACGTCCTGCACCTTGTCAGAAAAGGTTTACAGTTAGGGGTTAGGCTTAGGGTTAGGGGTTAGGGTTAGGTTAGGGTTAGGGTTAGGGTTAGGGTTAGGGTTAGGGTTCGGTTAGGGTTAGGGTTAGGGTTAGGTGTTAGGGTTAGGGTTAGGGTTAGGGTTAGGGTTTAGGGTTAGGGTTAGGGGTTAGGGTTAGGGTTAGGGTTAGGGGGTTAAGGTTAGGGTTAGGGTTATGGTCAGGGTTAGATTTAGGATTAGGGCCATTAGGGTTAGGGTTAGGGTTAGGTGTTAGGGTTAGGGTTAGGCGTTAGGGTTAGGGTTAGGGTTAGGGGTTAGGGTTAGGGTTAGGGTTACGGTCCATTAGGGTTAGGGTTAGGCGTTAGGGTTAGGGTTAGGTGGTTAGGGTTACGGTTAGGGTTAGGGGTTAGGTTTAGGGTTAGAGTTAGGAGTTAGGGTCCGGGTTAGGGTTACAATTAGGGTTAGGGTTAGGGTTTAGGATTAGGGTCAGTGTTAAGGGCTTAGGGTTAGGGTTAGGGTTACGGTCGTTAGGGATGGGCTTAGGGTTAGGGTTAGGGGTTAGGGTTAGGGTTAGGGTCAGGGTTAGTCTCTCGTCCTCGGCAGAGCCCGATTCCGAAAAGGCACACGTCCGGCTCCTTGTCCCACACGGAAGGTGGCAGCCCTGAAAGCTGTTGCTGGTCTTCACCATCCCCCTGCAGCCTATTCACAGGCACAACAGGATCTGGGACCCGGGCTTGCCCAGAGGAGGAACATCTCATGGCTCTCGTCCTCGGCAGGGCCTCTTTCCGAAAAGGCACACGTCCAGCTCCTTGTCCCACATGGAAGGTGGCAGCCCTGAAAGCTGTTGCTGGTCTTCACCGTCCCCCTGCAGCCTTTTCACAGGCACAACAGGATCTGGGATACGGGATTGCCCACAGGAGGAAAATATCATGACTCTCGTCCTCAGCAGAACCTCTTTCGGAAACGGCACACATCCTGCAACTTGTCAGAAAAGGTTTACAGTTAGGGGTTAGGGTTGGGGTTAGGGGTTAGGGTTAGGTTAGGGTTAGGGTTGGGATTAGGGTTAGGGTTAGGGTTAGGGTTCGGTTAGGGTTAGGGTTAGGGTTAGGGTTAGGGGATAGGGTTAGATTTAGGGTTAGGGTCAGGGTTAGGGTTAGGGTTAGGGCCATTAGGGTTAGGGTTAGGGTTAGGGTTAGGGTTAGGGTTAGGGTTACAGTTAGGGTTAGGGTTAGGGTTTAGGGTTAGGGTTAGTGTTAAGGGCTTAGGGTTAGGGTTAGGGTTAGGGTCGTTAGGGATGGGCTTAGGGTTAGGGTTAGGGGTTAGGGTTAGGGTAAGGGTCAGGGTTAGTCTCTCGTCCTCGGCAGAGCCTGTTTCCAAAAAGGCACACGTCCGGCTCCTTGTCCCACACGGAAGGTGGCAGCCCTGAAAGCTGTTGCTGGTCTTCACCGTCCCCCTGCAGCTTATTAACGGGTACAACAGGATCTGGGACCCGGGCTTGCCCAGAGGAGGAACATCTCATGGCTCTCGTCCTCGGCAGAGCCTGATTCCGGAAAGGCACACGTCCGGCTCCTTTTCCCACACGGAAGGTGGCAGCCCTGAAAGCTGTTGCTGATCTTCACCGTCCCCCTGCAGCCTATTCACAGGCACAACAGGATCTGGGACCCGGGCTTGCCCAGAGGAGGAACATCTCATGTCTCTCTTCCTCGGCAGTGCCTGTTTCCGAAAAGGCACACGTCCGGCTCCTTGTCCCACACGGAAGTTGGCACCCCTGAAGGATGTTGCTGGTCTTCACCGTCCCCCTGCAGCCTATTCACAGGCACAACAGGATCTGGGACCCGGGCTTGCCCAGAGGAGGAACATCTCATGGCTCTCGTCCTCGGCAGAGCCGGATTCCGGAAAGGCACACGTCCGGCTCCTTGGACCACACGGAAGGTGGCAGGCCGGAAAGATGTTGCTGGTCTTCACCATCCCCCTGCAGCCTATTCACAGGCACAATAGGATTCAGGACCCGGGCATGCCCAGAGGAGGAACATCTCATGGCTCTCTTCCTCGTCAGAGGCCGATTCCGAAAAGGCACACGTCCGGCTCCTTGTCCCACAAGGAAGGTGGCAGCCCTGAAAGCTGTTGCTGGTCTTCACCGTCCCCCTGCAGCCTATTCACAGGCACAACAGGATCTGGGACCCGGGCATGCCCAGAGGAGGAACATCTCATGGCTCTCGTCCTCGGCAGAGCCTATTTCCAAAAAGGCACACGTCCGGCTCCTTGTCCCACACGGAAGGTGGCAGGCCGGAAAGCTGTTGCTGGTCTTCACCGTCCCCCTGCAGCCTATTCAAAGGCACAACAGTATTCAGGACCCGGGCACGCTCAGAGGAGGAACATCTCAGGGCTCTTGTCCTCGGCAGAGCCTATTTCCAAAAAGGCACACGTCCGGTTCCTTGTCCCACACGGAAGGTGGCAGCCCTGAAAGATGTTGCTGGTCTTCACCGTCCCCCTGCAGCCTATTCACAGCCACAACAGGATCTGGGATACGGGCTTGCCCAGAGGAGGAAAATCTCATGGCTCTCGTCCTCAGCAGAACCTGTTTCGGAAACGGCACAAGTCCGGCTCCTTGTCCCACACGGAAGTTGGCACCCCTGAAGGATGTTGCTGGTCTTCACCGTCCCCCTGCAGCCTATTCACAGGCACAACAGGATCTGGGACCCGGGCTTGTCCCGAGGAGAAACATCTCATGGCACTCGTCCTCGGCAGAGCCTGATTCCGAAAAGGCACACGTCCGGCTCCTTGTCGCACACGGAAGGTGCAGCTCTGAAAGCTGTTGCTGGTCTTCACCGTCCCCCTGCAGCCTATTCACAGGCACAACAGGATTCACGATGCGGGCTTGCCCAGAGGAGGGCCATCTCATGGCTCTCATCCTCGGCAGGGCCTGTTTCCGAAAAGACACACGTCCGGCTCCTTGTCCCACACGGAAGGTGGCAGCCCTGAAAGCTGTTGCTGGTCTTCACCGTCCCCCTGCAGCTTATTAACGGGTACAACAGGATCTGGGACCCGGGCTTGCCCAGAGGAGGAACATCTCATGGCTCTCGTCCTCGTCAGAGCCTGATTCCGGAAAGGCACACGTCCGGCTCCTTTTCCCACACGGAAGGTGGCAGCCCTGAAAGCTGTTGCTGGTCTTCACCATCCCCCTGCAGCCTATTCACAGGCACAACAGGATCTGGGACCCGGGCTTGCCCAGAGGAGGAACATCTCATGGCTCTCGTCCTCGGCAGGGCCTCTTTCCGAAAAGGCACACGTCCGGCTCCTTGTCCCACATGGAAGGTGGCACACCTGAAAGCTGTTGCTGGTCTTCACCGTCCCCCTGCAGCCTATTCACAGGCACAACAGGATCTGGGATACGGGATTGCCCACAGGAGGAAAATATCATGGCTCTCGTCCTCAGCAGAACCTGTTTCGGAAACGGCACACATCCTGCAACTTGTCAGAAAAGGTTTACAGTTAGGGGTTAGGGTTGGGGTTAGGGGTTAGGGTTAGGTTAGGGTTAGGGTTGGGATTAGGGTTAGGGTTAGGGTTAGGGTTCGGTTAGGGTTAGGGTTAGGGTTAGGGTTAGGGGTTAGGGTTAGGTTTAGGGTTAGGGTCAGGGTTACGGTTAGGGTTAGGGCCATTACGGTTAGGGTTAGGGTTAGGGTTAGGGTTAGGGTTAGGGTTACAGTAAGGGTTAGGGTTAGGGTTTAGGGTTAGGGTTAGTGTTAAGGGCTTAGGGTTAGGGTTAAAGTTAGGGTCGTTAGGGATGGGCTTAGGGTTAGGGTTAGGGGTTAGGGTTAGGGTTAGGGTCAGGGTTAGACTCTCGTTCTCGGCAGAGCCTGTTTCCAAAAAGGCACACGTCCGGCTCCTTGTCCCACACGGAAGGTGGCAGCCCTGAAAGCTGTTGCTGGTCTTCACCGTCCCTCTGCAGCCTATTCACAGGTACGGCAGTATTCAGGACCCGGGCACGCCCAGAGGAGGAACATATCATGGCTCTTGTCCTCGGCAGAGCCTCTTCCCGAAAAGGCACACGTCCGGCTCCTTGTCCTACACGGAATGTGGCAGCCCTAAAAGATGTTGCTGGTCTTCACCGTCCCCCTGCAGCCTATTCACAGGCACAACAGGATCTGGGACCCGGGCTTGCCCAGAGGAGGAACATCTCATGGCTCTCGTCCTCGGCAGAGCCTGATTCCGGAAAGGCACACGTCCGGCTCCTTGTCCCACACGGAAGGTGGCAGCCCTGAAAGCTGTTGCTGGTCTTCACCGTCCCCCTGCAGCCTATTCACAGGCACAACAGGATCTGGGACCCGGGCTTGCCCAGAGGAGGAACATCTCATGGCTCTCGTCGTCGGCAGAGCCTATTTCCGAAAAGGCACACGTCCGGCTCCTTGTCCCACACGGAAGGTGGCAGCCCGGAAAGCTGTTGCTGGTCTTCACCGTCCCCCTGCAGCCTATTCAAAGGCACAACAGTATTCAGGTCCCGGGCACGCCCAGAGGAGGAACATATCATGGCTCTTGTCCTCGGCAGAGCCTCTTCCCGAAAAGGCACACGTCCGGCTCCTTGTCCCACACGGAAGGTGGCAGCCCTGAAAGCTGTTGCTGGTCTTCACCGTCCCCCTGCAGCCTATTCACAGGCACAACAGGATCTGGGACCCGGGCTTGCCCAGAGGAGGAACATCTCATGGCTCTCGTCCTCGACAGGGCCTATTTTTGAAAAGGCACACGTCCGGTTCCTTGTCCCACACGGAAGGTGGCAGCCCTGAAAGATGTTGCTGGTCTTCACCGTCCCCCTGCAGCCTATTCACAGCCACAACAGGATCTGGGATACGGGCTTGCCCAGAGGAGGAAAATCTCATGGCTCTCGTCCTCAGCAGAACCTGTTTCGGAAACGGCACAAGTCCGGCTCCTTGTCCCACACGGAAGTTGGCACCCCTGAAGGATGTTGCTGGTCTTCACCGTCCCCCTGCAGCCTATTCACAGGTACAACAGGATCTGGGACCCGGGCTTGTCCCGAGGAGAAACATCTCATGGCTCTCGTCCTCGGCAGAGCCTGATTCCGAAAAGGCACACGTCCGGCTCCTTGTCGCACACGGAAGGTGCAGCTCTGAAAGCTGTTGCTGGTCTTCACCGTCCCCCTGCAGCCTATTCACAGGCACAACAGGATTCACGATGCGGGCTTGCCCAGAGGAGGGCCATCTCATGGCTCTCATCCTCGGCAGGGCCTGTTTCCGAAAAGACACACGTCCGGCTCCTTGTCCCACACGGAAGGTGGCAGCCCTGAAAGCTGTTGCTGGTCTTCACCGTCCCCCTGCAGCTTATTAACGGGTACAACAGGATCTGGGACCCGGGCTTGCCCAGAGGAGGAACATCTCATGGCTCTCGTCCTCGTCAGAGCCTGATTCCGGAAAGGCACACGTCCGGCTCCTTTTCCCACACGGAAGGTGGCAGCCCTGAAAGCTGTTGCTGGTCTTCACCATCCCCCTGCAGCCTATTCACAGGCACAACAGGATCTGGGACCCGGGCTTGCCCAGAGGAGGAACATCTCATGGCTCTCGTCCTCGGCAGGGCCTCTTTCCGAAAAGGCACACGTCCGGCTCCTTGTCCCACATGGAAGGTGGCACCCCTGAAAGCTGTTGCTGGTCTTCACCGTCCCCCTGCAGCCTATTCACAGGCACAACAGGATCTGGGATACGGGATTGCCCACAGGAGGAAAATATCATGGCTCTCGTCCTCAGCAGAACCTGTTTCGGAAACGGCACACATCCTGCAATTTGTCAGAAAAGGTTTACAGTTAGGGGTTAGGGTTGGGGTTAGGGGTTAGGGTTAGGTTAGGGTTAGGGTTGGGATTAGGGTTAGGATTAGGGTTAGGGTTCGGTTAGGGTTAGGGTTAGGGTTAGGGTTAGGGGTTAGGGTTAGGTTTAGGGTTAGGGTCAGGGTTACGGTTAGGGTTAGGGCCATTACGGTTAGGGTTAGGGTTAGGGTTAGGGTTAGGGTTAGGGTTAGGTTTACAGTAAGGGTTAGGGTTAGGGTTTAGGGTTAGGGTTAGTGTTAAGGGCTTAGGGTTAGGGTTAAGGTTAGGGTCGTTAGGGATGGGCTTAGGGTTAGGGTTAGGGGTTAGGGTTAGGGTTAGGGTCAGGGTTAGACTCTCGTTCTCGGCAGAGCCTGTTTCCAAAAAGGCACACGTCCGGCTCCTTGTCCCACACGGAAGGTGGCAGCCCTGAAAGCTGTTGCTGGTCTTCACCGTCCCTCTGCAGCCTATTCACAGGTACGACAGTATTCAGGACCCGGGCACGCCCAGAGGAGGAACATATCATGGCTCTTGTCCTCGGCAGAGCCTCTTCCCGAAAAGGCACACGTCCGGCTCCTTGTCCTACACGGAAGGTGGCAGCCCTAAAAGATGTTGCTGGTCTTCACCGTCCCCCTGCAGCCTATTCACAGGCACAACAGGATCTGGGACCCGGGCTTGCCCAGAGGAGGAACATCTCATGGCTCTCGTCCTCGGCAGAGCCTGATTCCGGAAAGGCACACGTCCGGCTCCTTGTCCCACACGGAAGGTGGCAGCCCTGAAAGCTGTTGCTGGTCTTCACCGTCCCCCTGCAGCCTATTCACAGGCACAACAGGATCTGGGACCCGGGCTTGCCCAGAGGAGGAACATCTCATGGCTCTCGTCGTCGGCAGAGCCTATTTACGAAAAGGCACACGTCCGGCTCCTTGTCCCACACGGAAGGTGGCAGCCCAGAAAGCTGTTGCTGGTCTTCACCGTCCCCCTGCAGCTTATTCACAGGTACAACAGGATCTGGGACCCGGGCTTGCCCAGAGGAGGAACATCTCATGGCTCTCGTCCTCGGCAGAGCCTGATTCCGGAAAGGGACACGTCCGGCTCCTTGTCCCACACGGAAGGTGGCAGCCCTGAAAGCTGTTGCTGGTCTTCACCGTCCCTCTGCAGCCTATTCACAGGTACGACAGTATTCAGGACCCGGGCACGCCCAGAGGAGGAACATATCATGGCTCTTGTCCTCGGCAGAGCCTCTTCCCGAAAAGGCACACGTCCGGCTCCTTGTCCTACACGGAAGGTGGCAGCCCTAAAAGCTGTTGCTGGTCTTCACCGTCCCCCTGCAGCCTATTCACAGGCACAACAGGATCTGGGACCCGGGCTTGCCCAGAGGAGGAACATCTCATGGCTCTCGTCCTCGGCAGAGCCTGATTCCGGAAAGGCACACGTCCGGCTCCTTGTCCCACACGGAAGGTGGCAGCCCTGAAAGCTGTTGCTGGTCTTCACCGTCCCCCTGCAGCCTATTCACAGGCACAACAGGATTCAGGACCCGGGCATGGCAGAGGAGGAACATCTCATGGCTCTCTTCCTCGACAGAGCCCGATTCCGAAAAGGCACACGTCCGGCTCCTTGTCCCACACGGAAGGTGGCAGCCCTGAAAGCTGTTGCTGGTCTTCACCGTCCCCCTGCAGCTTATTCACAGGTACAACAGTATCTGGGACCCGGGCTTGCCCAGAGGAGGAACATCTCATGGCTCTCGTCCTCGGCAGAGCCTGATTCCGGAAAGGCACACGTCCGGCTCCTTGTCCCATACGGAAGGTGGCAGCCCTGAAGGATGTTGCTGGTCTTCACCGTCCCCCTGCAACCTATTCACAGGCACAACAGGATCTGGGACCCGGGCTTGTCCCGAGGAGGAACATCTCATGGCTCTCGTCCTCGGCAGAACCTTATTCCGTAAAGGCACACGTCCGGCTCCTTGTCCCACACTGAAGGTGGTAGCCCTGAAAGCTGTTGCTGGTCTTCACCGTCCCCCTGCAGCCTATTCACAGGCACAACAGGATTCACGATGCGGGCTTGCCCAGAGGAGGAACATCTCATGGCTCTCATCCTCGGCAGGGCCTGTTTCCGAAAAGACACACGTCCGGCGCCTTTTCCAACACGGTAGGTGGCAGCCCTGAAAGCTGTTGCTGGTCTTCACCGTCCCTCTGCAGCCTATTCACAGGCAAAACAGGATCTGGGATACGGGATTGCCCAGAGGAGGAAAATCTCATGGCTCTCGTCCTCAGCAGAACCTGTTTCGGAAACGGCACACGTCCTGCACCTTGTCAGAAAAGGTTTACAGTTAGGGGTTAGGCTTAGGGTTAGGGGTTAGGGTTAGGTTAGGGTTAGGGTTAGGGTTAGGGTTAGGGTTAGGGTTCGGTTAGGGTTAGGGTTAGGGTTAGGTGTTAGGGTTAGGGTTAGGGTTA
>NW_026061044.1:130000-165000 GCF_929443795.1 Astur gentilis
CCCAGGGTATGGTGGACCCTGTGCCGAGTCCCACGGGGTGATCAGACGAATGTCTACAGGTTGGGATTAGGGTTAGGGTTACGGTTAGGGTTCGGTTAGGGTTAGGGTTAGGGTTAGGGTTAGGGTCGTTAGGGATGGGCTTAGGGTTAGGGTTAGGGGTTAGGGTTAGGGTAAGGGTCAGGGTTAGTCTCTCGTCCTCGGCAGAGCCTGTTTCCAAAAAGGCACACGTCCGGCTCCTTGTCCCACACGGAAGGTGGCAGCCCTGAAAGCTGTTGCTGGTCTTCACCGTCCCCCTGCAGCTTATTAACGGGTACAACAGGATCTGGGACCCGGGCTTGCCCAGAGGAGGAACATCTCATGGCTCTCGTCCTCGGCAGAGCCTGATTCCGGAAAGGCACACGTCCGGCTCCTTTTCCCACACGGAAGGTGGCAGCCCTGAAAGCTGTTGCTGATCTTCACCGTCCCCCTGCAGCCTATTCACAGGCACAACAGGATCTGGGACCCGGGCTTGCCCAGAGGAGGAACATCTCATGTCTCTCTTCCTCGGCAGTGCCTGTTTCCGAAAAGGCACACGTCCGGCTCCTTGTCCCACACGGAAGTTGGCACCCCTGAAGGATGTTGCTGGTCTTCACCGTCCCCCTGCAGCCTATTCACAGGCACAACAGGATCTGGGACCCGGGCTTGCCCAGAGGAGGAACATCTCATGGCTCTCGTCCTCGGCAGAGCCTGATTCCGGAAAGGCACACGTCCGGCTCCTTGGACCACACGGAAGGTGGCAGGCCGGAAAGATGTTGCTGGTCTTCACCATCCCCCTGCAGCCTATTCACAGGCACAATAGGATTCAGGACCCGGGCATGCCCAGAGGAGGAACATCTCATGGCTCTCTTCCTCGTCAGAGGCCGATTCCGAAAAGGCACACGTCCGGCTCCTTGTCCCACAAGGAAGGTGGCAGCCCTGAAAGCTGTTGCTGGTCTTCACCGTCCCCCTGCAGCCTATTCACAGGCACAACAGGATCTGGGACCCGGGCATGCCCAGAGGAGGAACATCTCATGGCTCTCGTCCTCGGCAGAGCCTATTTCCAAAAAGGCACACGTCCGGCTCCTTGTCCCACACGGAAGGTGGCAGGCCGGAAAGCTGTTGCTGGTCTTCACCGTCCCCCTGCAGCCTATTCAAAGGCACAACAGTATTCAGGACCCGGGCACGCCCAGAGGAGGAACATCTCAGGGCTCTTGTCCTCGGCAGAGCCTATTTCCAAAAAGGCACACGTCCGGTTCCTTGTCCCACACGGAAGGTGGCAGCCCTGAAAGATGTTGCTGGTCTTCACCGTCCCCCTGCAGCCTATTCACAGCCACAACAGGATCTGGGATACGGGCTTGCCCAGAGGAGGAAAATCTCATGGCTCTCGTCCTCAGCAGAACCTGTTTCGGAAACGGCACAAGTCCGGCTCCTTGTCCCACACGGAAGTTGGCACCCCTGAAGGATGTTGCTGGTCTTCACCGTCCCCCTGCAGCCTATTCACAGGCACAACAGGATCTGGGACCCGGGCTTGTCCCGAGGAGAAACATCTCATGGCTCTCGTCCTCGGCAGAGCCTGATTCCGAAAAGGCACACGTACGGCTCCTTGTCGCACACGGAAGGTGCAGCTCTGAAAGCTGTTGCTGGTCTTCACCGTCCCCCTGCAGCCTATTCACAGGCACAACAGGATTCACGATGCGGGCTTGCCCAGAGGAGGGCCATCTCATGGCTCTCATCCTCGGCAGGGCCTGTTTCCGAGAAGACACACGTCCGGCTCCTTGTCCCACACGGAAGGTGGCAGCCCTGAAAGCTGTTGCTGGTCTTCACCGTCCCCCTGCAGCTTATTAACGGGTACAACAGGATCTGGGACCCGGGCTTGCCCAGAGGAGGAACATCTCATGGCTCTCGTCCTCGTCAGAGCCTGATTCCGGAAAGGCACACGTCCGGCTCCTTTTCCCACACGGAAGGTGGCAGCCCTGAAAGCTGTTGCTGGTCTTCACCATCCCCCTGCAGCCTATTCACAGGCACAACAGGATCTGGGACCCGGGCTTGCCCAGAGGAGGAACATCTCATGGCTCTCGTCCTCGGCAGGGCCTCTTTCCGAAAAGGCACACGTCCGGCTCCTTGTCCCACACGGAAGGTGGCAGCCCTGAAAGCTGTTGCTGGTCTTCACCGTCCCCCTGCAGCCTATTCACAGGCACAACAGGATCTGGGATACGGGATTGCCCACAGGAGGAAAATATCATGGCTCTCGTCCTCAGCAGAACCTCTTTCGGAAACGGCACACATCCTGCAACTTGTCAGAAAAGGTTTACAGTTAGGGGTTAGGGTTGGGGTTAGGGGTTAGGGTTAGGTTAGGGTTAGGGTTGGGATTAGGGTTAGGGTTAGGGTTAGGGTTCGGTTAGGGTTAGGGTTAGGGTTAGGGGTTAGGGTTAGGTTTAGGGTTAGGGACAGGGTTACGGTTAGGGTTAGGGCCATTACGGTTAGGGTTAGGGTTAGGGTTAGGGTTAGGGTTAGGGTTACAGTAAGGGTTAGGGTTAGGGTTTAGGGTTAGGGTTAGTGTTAAGGGCTTAGGGTTAGGGTTAAGGTTAGGGTCATTAGGGATGGGCTTAGGGTTAGGGTTAGGGGTTAGGGTTAGGGTTAGGGTCAGGGTTAGACTCTCGTTCTCGGCAGAGCCTGTTTCCAAAAAGGCACACGTCCGGCTCCTTGTCCCACACGGAAGTTAGCAGCCCTGAAAGCTGTTGCTGGTCTTCACCGTCCCTCTGCAGCCTATTCACAGGTACGACAGTATTCAGGACCCGGGCACGCCCAGAGGAGGAACATATCATGGCTCTTGTCCTCGGCAGAGCCTCTTCCCGAAAAGGCACACGTCCGGCTCCTTGTCCTACACGGAAGGTGGCAGCCCTAAAAGATGTTGCTGGTCTTCACCGTCCCCCTGCAGCCTATTCACAGGCACAACAGGATCTGGGACCCGGGCTTGCCCAGAGGAGGAACATCTCATGGCTCTCGTCCTCGGCAGAGCCTGATTCCGGAAAGGCACACGTCCGGCTCCTTGTCCCACACGGAAGGTGGCAGCCCTGAAAGCTGTTGCTGGTCTTCACCGTCCCCCTGCAGCCTATTCACAGGCACAACAGGATCTGGGACCCGGGCTTGCCCAGAGGAGGAACATCTCATGGCTCTCGTCGTCGGCAGAGCCTATTTCCGAAAAGGCACACGTCCGGCTCCTTGTCCCACACGGAAGGTGGCAGCCCAGAAAGCTGTTGCTGGTCTTCACCGTCCCCCTGCAGCCTATTCACAGGCACAACAGGATTCAGGACCCGGGCATGGCAGAGGAGGAACATCTCATGGCTCTCTTCCTCGACAGAGCCTGATTCCGGGAAGGCACACGTCCGGCTCCTTGTCCCACACGGAAGGTGGTAGCCCTGAAAGCTGTTGCTGGTCTTCACCGTCCCCCTGCAGCTTATTCACAGGTACAACAGGATCTGGGACCCGGGCTTGCCCAGAGGAGGAACATCTCATGGCTCTCGTCCTCGGCAGAGCCTGATTCCGGAAAGGCACACGTCCGGCTCCTTGTCCCACACGGAAGGTGGCAGCCCTGAAAGCTGTTGCTGGTCTTCACCGTCCCTCTGCAGCCTATTCACAGGTACGACAGTATTCAGGACCCGGGCACGCCCAGAGGAGGAACATATCATGGCTCTTGTCCTCGGCAGAGCCTCTTCCCGAAAAGGCACACGTCCGGCTCCTTGTCCTACACGGAAGGTGGCAGCCCTAAAAGATGTTGCTGGTCTTCACCGTCCCCCTGCAGCCTATTCACAGGCACAACAGGATCTGGGACCCGGGCTTGCCCAGAGGAGGAACATCTCATGGCTCTCGTCCTCGGCAGAGCCTGATTCCGGAAAGGCACACGTCCGGCTCCTTGTCCCACACGGAAGGTGGCAGCCCTGAAAGCTGTTGCTGGTCTTCACCGTCCCCCTGCAGCCTATTCACAGGCACAACAGGATCTGGGACCCGGGCTTGCCCAGAGGAGGAACATCTCATGGCTCTCGTCGTCGGCAGAGCCTATTTCCGAAAAGGCACACGTCCGGCTCCTTGTCCCACACGGAAGGTGGCAGCCCAGAAAGCTGTTGCTGGTCTTCACCGTCCCCCTGCAGCCTATTCACAGGCACAACAGGATTCAGGACCCGGGCATGGCAGAGGAGGAACATCTCATGGCTCTCTTCCTCGACAGAGCCCGATTCCAAAAAGGCACACGTCCGGCTCCTTGTCCCACACGGAAGGTGGCAGCCCTGAAAGCTGTTGCTGGTCTTCACCGTCCCCCTGCAGCCTATTCACAGGTACAACAGGATCTGGGACCCGGGCTTGCCCAGAGGAGGAACATCTCATGGCTCTCGTCCTCGGCAGAGCCTGTTTCCGAAAAGGCACACGTCCGGCTCCTTGTCCCACACGGAAGGTGGCAGCCCTGAAAGCTGTTGCTGGTCTTCACCGTCCCTCTGCAGCCTATTCACAGGTACGACAGTATTCAGGACCCGGGCACGCCCAGAGGAGGAACATATCATGGCTCTTGTCCTCGGCAGAGCCTCTTCCCGAAAAGGCACACGTCCGGCTCCTTGTCCTACACGGAAGGTGGCAGCCCTAAAAGATGTTGCTGGTCTTCACCGTCCCCCTGCAGCTTATTCACAGGTACAACAGGATCTGGGACCCGGGCTTGCCCAGAGGAGGAACATCTCATGGCTCTCGTCCTCGGCAGAGCCTGATTCCGGAAAGGCACACGTCCGGCTCCTTGTCCCACACGGAAGGTGGCAGGCCGGAAAGATGTTGCTGGTCTTCACCGTCCCCCTGCAGCCTATTCACAGGCACAACAGGATCTGGGACCCGGGCTTGTCCCGAGGAGGAACATCTCATGGCTCTCGTCCTCGGCGGAACCTTATTCCGTAAAGGCACACGTCCGGCTCCTTGTCCCACACTGAAGGTGGCAGCCCTGAAAGCTGTTGCTGGTCTTCACCGTCCCCCTGCAGCCTATTCACAGGCACAACAGGATTCACGATGCGGGCTTGCCCAGAGGAGGAACATCTCATGGCTCTCATCCTCGGCAGGGCCTGTTTCCGAAAAGACACACGTCCGGCTCCTTTTCCAACACGGTAGGTGGCAGCCCTGAAAGCTGTTGCTGGTCTTCACCGTCCCCCTGCAGCCTATTCACAGGCAAAACAGGATCTGGGATACGGGATTGCCCAGAGGAGGAAAATCTCATGGCTCTCGTCCTCAGCAGAACCTGTTTCGGAAACGGCACACATCCTGCACCTTGTCAGAAAAGGTTTACAGTTAGGGGTTAGGCTTAGGGTTAGGGGTTAGGGTTAGGTTAGGGTTAGGGTTGGGATTAGGGTTACTGTTAGGGTTAGGGTTCGGTTCGGGTTAGGGTTAGGGTTAGGGTTAGGGGTTAGGGTTAGGGTTAGGGTTAGGGTCAGGGTTAGGTTTAGGCTTAGGGCAATTAGGGTTAGGGTTAGGGTTAGGGTTAGGGTTTAAGGTTAGGGTTAGGGGTTAGGGTTAGGGTTAGGGCCATTAGGGTTAGGGTTAGGGTTAGGGTTTAGGGTTAGGGTTAGGTGTTAGGGTTAGGGTTAGGGTCGTTAGGGATGGGCTTAGGGTTAGGGTTAGGGGTTAGGGTTAGGGTTAGGGTCAGGGTTAGTCTCTCGTCCTCGGCAGAGCCTGTTTCCGAAAAGGCACACGTCCGGCTCCTTGTCCCACACGGAAGGTGGCAGGCCGGAAAGCTGTTGCTGGTCTTCACCGTCCCCCTGCAGCCTATTCAAAGGCACAACAGTATTCAGGACCCGGGCACGCTCAGAGGAGGAACATCTCAGGGCTCTTGTCCTCGGCAGAGCCTATTTCCAAAAAGGCACACGTCCGGTTCCTTGTCCCACACGGAAGGTGGCAGCCCTGAAAGATGTTGCTGGTCTTCACCGTCCCCCTGCAGCCTATTCACAGCCACAACAGGATCTGGGATACGGGCTTGCCCAGAGGAGGAAAATCTCATGGCTCTCGTCCTCAGCAGAACCTGTTTCGGAAACGGCACAAGTCCGGCTCCTTGTCCCACACGGAAGTTGGCACCCCTGAAGGATGTTGCTGGTCTTCACCGTCCCCCTGCAGCCTATTCACAGGCACAACAGGATCTGGGACCCGGACTTGTCCCGAGGAGAAACATCTCATGGCTCTCGTCCTCGGCAGAGCCTGATTCCGAAAAGGCACACGTCTGGCTCCTTGTCGCACACGGAAGGTGCAGCTCTGAAAGCTGTTGCTGGTCTTCACCGTCCCCCTGCAGCCTATTCACAGGCACAACAGGATTCACGATGCGGGCTTGCCCAGAGGAGGGCCATCTCATGGCTCTCATCCTCGGCAGGGCCTGTTTCCGAAAAGACACACGTCCGGCTCCTTGTCCCACACGGAAGGTGGCAGCCCTGAAAGCTGTTGCTGGTCTTCACCGTCCCCCTGCAGCTTATTAACGGGTACAACAGGATCTGGGACCCGGGCTTGCCCAGAGGAGGAACATCTCATGGCTCTCGTCCTCGTCAGAGCCTGATTCCGGAAAGGCACACGTCCGGCTCCTTTTCCCACACGGAAGGTGGCAGCCCTGAAAGCTGTTGCTGGTCTTCACCATCCCCCTGCAGCCTATTCACAGGCACAACAGGATCTGGGACCCGGGCTTGCCCAGAGGAGGAACATCTCATGGCTCTCGTCCTCGGCAGGGCCTCTTTCCGAAAAGGCACACGTCCGGCTCCTTGTCCCACATGGAAGGTGGCACCCCTGAAAGCTGTTGCTGGTCTTCACCGTCCCCCTGCAGCCTATTCACAGGCACAACAGGATCTGGGATACGGGATTGCCCACAGGAGGAAAATATCATGGCTCTCGTCCTCAGCAGAACCTGTTTCGGAAACGGCACACATCCTGCAATTTGTCAGAAAAGGTTTACAGTTAGGGGTTAGGGTTGGGGTTAGGGGTTAGGGTTAGGTTAGGGTTAGGGTTGGGATTAGGGTTAGGGTTAGGGTTAGGGTTCGGTTAGGGTTAGGGTTAGGGTTAGGGGTTAGGGTTAGGTTTAGGGTTAGGGACAGGGTTACGGTTAGGGTTAGGGCCATTACGGTTAGGGTTAGGGTTAGGGTTAGGGTTAGGGTTAGGGTTACAGTAAGGGTTAGGGTTAGGGTTTAGGGTTAGGGTTAGTGTTAAGGGCTTAGGGTTAGGGTTAAGGTTAGGGTCGTTAGGGATGGGCTTAGGGTTAGGGTTAGGGGTTAGGGTTAGGGTTAGGGTCAGGGTTAGACTCTCGTTCTCGGCAGAGCCTGTTTCCAAAAAGGCACACGTCCGGCTCCTTGTCCCACACGGAAGGTGGCAGCCCTGAAAGCTGTTGCTGGTCTTCACCGTCCCTCTGCAGCCTATTCACAGGTACGACAGTATTCAGGACCCGGGCACGCCCAGAGGAGGAACATCTCATGTCTCTCGTCCTCGGCAGGGCCTGTTTCCGAAAAGGCACACGTCCGGCTCCTTGTCCCACACGGAAGTTGGCACCCCTGAAGGATGTTGCTGGTCTTCACCGTCCCCCTGCAGCCTATTCACAGGCACAACAGGATCTGGGACCCGGGCTTGCCCAGAGGAGGAACATCTCATGGCTCTCGTCCTCGGCAGAGCCTGATTCCGGAAAGGCACACGTCCGGCTCCTTTTCCCACACGGAAGGTGGCAGCCCTGAAAGCTGTTGCTGGTCTTCACCGTCCCCCTGCAGCCTATTCACAGGCACAACAGGATCTGGGACCCGGGCTTGCCCAGAGGAGGAACATCTCATGGCTCTCGTCGTCGGCAGAGCCTATTTCCGAAAAGGCACACGTCCGGCTCCTTGTCCCACACGGAAGGTGGCAGCCCAGAAAGCTGTTGCTGGTCTTCACCGTCCCCCTGCAGCCTATTCACAGGCACAACAGGATTCAGGACCCGGGCATGGCAGAGGAGGAACATCTCATGGCTCTCTTCCTCGACAGAGCCCGATTCCAAAAAGGCACACGTCCGGCTCCTTGTCCCACACGGAAGGTGGCAGCCCTGAAAGCTGTTGCTGGTCTTCACCGTCCCCCTGCAGCCTATTCACAGGTACAACAGGATCTGGGACCCGGGCTTGCCCAGAGGAGGAACATCTCATGGCTCTCGTCCTCGGCAGAGCCTGTTTCCGAAAAGGCACACGTCCGGCTCCTTGTCCCACACGGAAGGTGGCAGCCCTGAAAGCTGTTGCTGGTCTTCACCGTCCCTCTGCAGCCTATTCACAGGTACGACAGTATTCAGGACCCGGGCACGCCCAGAGGAGGAACATATCATGGCTCTTGTCCTCGGCAGAGCCTCTTCCCGAAAAGGCACACGTCCGGCTCCTTGTCCTACACGGAAGGTGGCAGCCCTAAAAGATGTTGCTGGTCTTCACCGTCCCCCTGCAGCTTATTCACAGGTACAACAGGATCTGGGACCCGGGCTTGCCCAGAGGAGGAACATCTCATGGCTCTCGTCCTCGGCAGAGCCTGATTCCGGAAAGGCACACGTCCGGCTCCTTGTCCCACACGGAAGGTGGCAGGCCGGAAAGATGTTGCTGGTCTTCACCGTTCCCCTGCAGCCTATTCACAGGCACAACAGGATCTGGGACCCGGGCTTGCCCAGAGGAGGAACATCTCATGGCTCTCGTCCTCGGCAGAGCCTGATTCCGGAAAGGCACACGTCCGGCTCCTTGTCCCACACGGAAGGTGGCAGGCCGGAAAGATGTTGCTGGTCTTCACCGTCCCCCTGCAGCCTATTCACAGGCACAACAGGATCTGGGACCCGGGCTTGTCCCGAGGAGGAACATCTCATGGCTCTCGTCCTCGGCGGAACCTTATTCCGTAAAGGCACACGTCCGGCTCCTTGTCCCACACTGAAGGTGGCAGCCCTGAAAGCTGTTGCTGGTCTTCACCGTCCCCCTGCAGCCTATTCACAGGCACAACAGGATTCACGATGCGGGCTTGCCCAGAGGAGGAACATCTCATGGCTCTCATCCTCGGCAGGGCCTGTTTCCGAAAAGACACACGTCCGGCTCCTTTTCCAACACGGTAGGTGGCAGCCCTGAAAGCTGTTGCTGGTGTTCACCGTCCCCCTGCAGCCTATTCACAGGCAAAACAGGATCTGGGATACGGGATTGCCCAGAGGAGGAAAATCTCATGGCTCTCGTCCTCAGCAGAACCTGTTTCGGAAACGGCACACATCCTGCACCTTGTCAGAAAAGGTTTACAGTTAGGGGTTAGGCTTAGGGTTAGGGGTTAGGGTTAGGTTAGGGTTAGGGTTGGGATTAGGGTTACTGTTAGGGTTAGGGTTCGGTTCGGGTTAGGGTTAGGGTTAGGGTTAGGGGTTAGGGTTAGGGTTAGGGTTAGGGTCAGGGTTAGGTTTAGGCTTAGGGCAATTAGGGTTAGGGTTAGGGTTAGGGTTAGGGTTTAAGGTTAGGGTTAGGGGTTAGGGTTAGGGTTAGGGCCATTAGGGTTAGGGTTAGGGTTAGGGTTTAGGGTTAGGGTTAGGGGTTAGGGTTAGGGTTAGGGTCGTTAGGGATGGGCTTAGGGTTAGGGTTAGGGGTTAGGGTTCGGGTTAGGGTCAGGGTTAGTCTCTCGTCCTCGGCAGAGCCTGTTTCCGAAAAGGCACACGTCCGGCTCCTTGTCCCACACGGAAGGTGGCAGCCCTGAAAGATGTTGTTGGTCTTCACCGTCCCCCTGCAGCCTATTCACAGGCACAACAGGATCTGGGATACGGGATTGCCTAGAGGAGGAAAATCTCATGGCTCTCGTCCTCAGCAGAACCTCTTTCGGAAACGGCACACATCCTGCACCTTGTGAGAAAAGGTTTACAGTTAGGGGTTAGGCTTAGGGTTAGGGGTTAGGGTTAGGTTAGGGTTAGGGTTGGTGTAGGGATTGGCGCTCGGAAGATCTCGCGATGTACGGAAAGAGAAGGGTTAAGGGAGGCGGGATGACCGACAGACAGTATATAAGGGCGTGACGCAGTTGAATAAACGCCATTTGCAGCATCCTCATATTGGTGTCAGTGCTCTGTGGCCCAGGGTATGGTGGACCCTGTGCCGAGTCCCACGGGGTGATCAGACGAATGTCTACAGGTTGGGATTAGGGTTAGGGTTACGGTTAGGGTTCGGTTAGGGTTAGGGTTAGGGTTAGGGTTAGGGGTTAGGGTTAGATTTAGGGTTAGGGTCAGGGTTAGGGTTAGGGTTAGGGCCATTAGGGTTAGGGTTAGGGTTAGGGTTAGGGTTAGGGTTAGGGTTACAGTTAGGGTTAGGGTTAGGGTTTAGGGTTAGGGTTAGTGTTAAGGGCTTAGGGTTAGGGTTAGGGTTAGGGTCGTTAGGGATGGGCTTAGTGTTAGGGTTAGGGGTTAGGGTTAGGGTTAGGGTCAGGGTTAGTCTCTCGTCCTCGGCAGAGCCTGTTTCCAAAAAGGCACACGTCCGGCTCCTTGTCCCACACGGAAGGTGGCAGCCCTGAAAGCTGTTGCTGGTCTTCACCGTCCCCCTGCAGCTTATTAACGGGTACAACAGGATCTGGGACCCGGGCATGCCCAGAGGAGGAACATCTCATGGCTCTCTTCCTCATCAGAGCCCGATTCCGAAAAGGCACACGTCCGGCTCCTTGTCCCACAAGGAAGGTGGCAGCCCTGAAAGCTGTTGCTGGTCTTCACCGTCCCCCTGCAGCCTATTCACAGGCACAACAGGATCTGGGACCCGGGCATGCCCAGAGGAGGAACATCTCATGGCTCTCGTCCTCGGCAGAGCCTATTTCCAAAAAGGCACACGTCCGGCTCCTTGTCCCACACGGAAGGTGGCAGGCCGGAAAGCTGTTGCTGGTCTTCACCGTCCCCCTGCAGCCTATTCAAAGGCACAACAGTATTCAGGACCCGGGCACGCTCAGAGGAGGAACATATCATGGCTCTTGTCCTCGGCAGAGCCTCTTCCCGAAAAGGCACACGTCCCGCTCCTTGTCCCACACGGAAGGTGGCAGCCCTAAAAGATGTTGCTGGTCTTTACTGTCCCCCTGCAGCCTATTCACAGGCACAACAGGATCTGGGACCCGGGCTTGCCCAGAGGAGGAACATCTCATGGCTCTCGTCCTCGGCAGAGCCTGATTCCGAAAAGGCACACGTCCGGCTCCTTTTCCCACACGGAAGGTGGCAGCCCTGAAAGCTGTTGCTGGTCTTCACCGTCCCCCTGCAGCCTATTCACAGGCACAACAGGATCTGGGACCCGGGCTTGCCCAGAGGAGGAACATCTCATGTCTCTCGTCCTCAGCAGGGCCTGTTTCCGAAAAGGCACACGTCCGGCTCCTTGTCCCATACGGAAGTTGGCACCCCTGAAGGATGTTGCTGGCCTTCACCGTCCCCCTGCAGCCTATTCACAGGCACAACAGGATCTGGGACCCGGGCTTGCCCAGAGGAGGAACATCTCATGGCTCTCGTCCTCGGCAGACCCTGATTCCGGAAAGGCACACGTCCGGCTCCTTGTCCCACACGGAAGGTGGCAGGCCGGAAAGATGTTGCTGGTCTTCACCGTCCCCCTGCAGCCTATTCACAGGCACAATAGGATTCAGGACCCGGGCATGCCCAGAGGAGGAACATCTCATGGCTCTCTTCCTCGGCAGAGCCCGATTCCGAAAAGGCACACGTCCGGCTCCTTGTCCCACAAGGAAGGTGGCAGCCCTGAAAGCTGTTGCTGGTCGTCACCGTCCCCCTGCAGCCTATTCACAGGCACAACAGGATTCAGGACCCGGGCATGCCCAGAGGAGGAACACCTCATGGATCTCGTCCTCGGCAGAGCCTCTTCCTGAAAAGGCACACGTCCGGCTCCTTGTCCCACACGGAAGGTGGCAGCCCTGAAAGCTGTTGCTGGTCTTCACCGTCCCCCTGCAGCTTATTCACGGGTACAACAGGATCTGGGACCCGGGCTTGCCCAGAGGAGGAACATCTCATGGCTCTCGTCCCCGGCAGAGCCTGATTCCGGAAAGGCACACGTCCGGCTCCTTTTCCCACACGGAAGGTGGCAGCCCTGAAAGCTGTTGCTGATCTTCACCGTCCCCCTGCAGCCTATTCACAGGCACAACAGGATCTGGGACCCGGGCTTGCCCAGATGAGGAACATCTCATGTCTCTCTTCCTCGGCAGTGCCTGTTTCCGAAAAGGCACACGTCCGGCTCCTTGTCCCATACGGAAGTTGGCACCCCTGAAGGATGTTGCTGGTCTTCACCGTCCCCCTGCAGCCTATTCACAGGCACAACAGGATCTGGGACCCGGGCTTGCCCAGAGGAGGAACATCTCATGGCTCTCGTCCTCGGCAGAGCCTGATTCCGGAAAGGCACACGTCCGGCTCCTTGTCCCACACGGAAGGTGGCAGGCCGGAGAGATGTTGCTGGTCTTCACCGTCCCCCTGCAGCCTATTCACAGGCACAATAGGATTCAGGACCCGGGCATGCCCAGAGGAGGAACATCTCATGTCTCTCGTCCTCAGCAGGGCCTGTTTCCGAAAAGGCACACGTCCGGCTCCTTGTCCCACAAGGAAGGTGGCAGCCCTGAAAGCTGTTGCTGGTCTTCACCGTCCCCCTGCAGCCTATTCACAGGTACAACAGGATTCAGGACCCGGGCTTGCCCAGAGGAGGAACATCTCATGGCTCTCGTCCTCGGCAGAGCCTATTTCCGAAAAGGCACACGTCCGGCTCCTTGTCCCACACGGAAGGTGGCAGGCCGGAAAGATGTTGCTGGTCTTCACCGTCCCCCTGCAGCCTATTCAAAGGCACAACAGTATTCAGGACCCGGGCACGCCCAGAGGAGGAACATATCATGGCTCTTGTCCTCGGCAGAGCCTCTTCCCGAAAAGGCACACGTCCGGCTCCTTGTCCCTCACGGAAGATTGCAGCCCTAAGAGATGTTGCTGGTCTTCACCGTCCCCCTGCAGCCTATTCACAGGCACAACAGGATCTCGGACCCGGGCTTGCCCAGAGGAGGAACATCTCATGGCTCTCGTCCTCGGCAGGGCCTCTTTTCGAAAAGGCACACGTCCGGCTCCTTGTCCCACACGGAAGGTGGCAGCCCTGAAAGCTGTTGCTGGTCTTCACCGTCCCCCTGCAGCCTATTCAAAGGCACAACAGTATTCAGGTCCCGGGCACGCCCAGAGGAGGAACATATCATGGCTCTTGTCCTCGGCAGAGCCTCTTCCCGAAAAGGCACACGTCCGGCTCCTTGTCCCACACGGAAGGTGGCAGCCCTGAAAGCTGTTGCTGGTCTTCACCGTCCCCCTGCAGCCTATTCACAGGCACAACAGGATCTGGGACCCGGGCTTGTCCCGAGGAGAAACATCTCATGGCTCTCGTCCTCGGCAGAGCCTGATTCCGAAAAGGCACACGTCCGGCTCCTTGTCGCACACGGAAGGTGCAGCTCTGAAAGCTGTTGCTGGTCTTCACCGTCCCCCTGCAGCCTATTCACAGGCACAACAGGATTCACGATGCGGGCTTGCCCAGAGGAGGGCCATCTCATGGCTCTCATCCTCGGCAGGGCCTGTTTCCGAAAAGACACACGTCCGGCTCCTTGTCCCACACGGAAGGTGGCAGCCCTGAAAGCTGTTGCTGGTCTTCACCGTCCCCCTGCAGCTTATTCACGGGTACAACAGGATCTGGGACCCGGGCTTGCCCAGAGGAGGAACATCTCATGGCTCTCGTCCTCGTCAGAGCCTGATTCCAGAAAGGCACACGTCCGGCTCCTTTTCCCACACGGAAGGTGGCAGCCCTGAAAGCTGTTGCTGGTCTTCACCATCCCCCTGCAGCCTATTCACAGGCACAACAGGATCTGGGACCCGGGCTTGCCCAGAGGAGGGCCATCTCATGGCTCTCATCCTCGGCAGGGCCTCTTTCCGAAAAGGCACACGTCCGGCTCCTTGTCCCACATGGAAGGTGGCAGCCCTGAAAGCTGTTGCTGGTCTTCACCGTCCCCCTGCAGCCTATTCACAGGCACAACAGGATCTGGGATACGGGATTGCCCACAGGAGGAAAATCTCATGGCTCTCGTCCTCAGCAGAACCTGTTTCGGAAACGGCACACATCCTGCAACTTGTCAGAAAAGGTTTACAGTTAGGGGTTAGGGTTGGGGTTAGGGGTTAGGGTTAGGTTAGGGTTAGGGTTGGGATTAGGGTTAGGGTTAGGGTTAGGGTTCGGTTAGGGTTAGGGTTAGGGTTAGGGTTAGGGGTTAGGGTTAGGTTTAGGGTTAGGGTCAGGGTTACGGTTAGGGTTAGGGCCATTACGGTTAGGGTTAGGGTTAGGGTTAGGGTTAGGGTTAGGGTTACAGTAAGGGTTAGGGTTAGGGTTTAGGGTTAGGGTTAGTGTTAAGGGCTTAGGGTTAGGGTTAAGGTTAGGGTCGTTAGGGATGGGCTTAGGGTTAGGGTTAGGGGTTAGGGTTAGGGTTAGGGTCAGGGTTAGACTCTCGTTCTCGGCAGAGCCTGTTTCCAAAAAGGCACACGTCCGGCTCCTTGTCCCACACGGAAGGTGGCAGCCCTGAAAGCTGTTGCTGGTCTTCACCGTCCCCCTGCAGCCTATTCAAAGGTACAACAGGATTCAGGACCCGGGCTTGCCCAGAGGAGGAACATATCATGGCTCTTGTCCTCGGCAGAGCCTATTTCTGAAAAGTCACACGTCCGGCTCCTTTTCCCACACGGAAGGTGGCAGGCCGGAAAGATGTTGCTGGTCTTCACCGTCCCCCTGCAGCCTATTCACAGGCACAACAGGATCTGGGACCCGGGCTTGCCCAGAGGAGGAACATCTCATGGCTCTCGTCCTCGACAGGGCCTGTTTCCGAAAAGGCACACGTCCGGCTCCTTGTCCCACACGGAAGGTGGCAGCCCTGAGAGATGTTGCTGGTCTTCACCGTCCCCCTGCAGCCTATTCACAGGCACAACAGGATCTGGGATACGGGCTTGCCCAGAGGAGGAAAATCTCATGGCTCTCGTCCTCAGCAGAACCTGTTTTGGAAAAGGCACACGTCCGGCTCCTTGTCCCACACGGAAGTTGGCACCCCTGAAGGATGTTGCTGGTCTTCACCGTCCCCCTGCAGCCTATTCACAGGCACAACAGGATCTGGGACCCGGGCTTGTCCCGAGGAGGAACATCTCATGGCTCTCGTCCTCGGCAGAGTCTATTTCCGAGAAGGCACACGTCCGGCTCCTTGTCCCACACGGAAGGTGGCAGCCCTGAAAGCTGTTGCTGGTCTTCACCGTCCCCCTGCAGCCTATTCACAGGCACAACAGGATCTGGGACCCGGGCTTGCCCAGAGGAGGAACATCCCATAGCTCTCGTCCTCGGCAGTGCCTGATTCTGGAAAGGCACACGTCCGGCTCCGTGTTCCACACGGAAGGTGGCAGCCCTGAAAGCTGTTGCTGGTCTTCACCGTCCCCCTGCAGCCTATTTACAGGCACAACAGGATCTGGGACCCGGGCTTGCCCAGAGGAGGAACATCTCATGGCTCTCGTCCTCGGCAGAGCCTGATTCCGGAAAGGCACACGTCCGGCTCCTTGGACCACACGGAAGGTGGCAGGCCGGAAAGATGTTGCTGGTCTTCACCGTCCCCCTGCAGCCTATTCACAGGCACAATAGGATTCAGGACCCGGGCATGCCCAGAGGAGGAACATCTCATGGCTCTCTTCCTCGTCAGAGCCCGATTCCGAAAACGCACACGTCCGGCTCCTTGTCCCACAAGGAGGGTGGCAGCCCTGAAAGCTGTTGCTGGTCTTCACCGTCCCCCTGCAGCCTATTCACAGGCACAACAGGATCTGGGACCCGGGCATGCCCAGAGGAGGAACATCTCATGGCTCTCGTCCTCGGCAGAGCCTATTTCCAAAAAGGCACACGTCCGGCTCCTTGTCCCACACGGAAGGTGGCAGGCCGGAAAGATGTTGCTGGTCTTCACCGTCCCCCTGCAGCCTATTCAAAGGCACAACAGTATTCAGGACCCGGGCACGCTCAGAGGAGGAACATATCATGGCTCTTGTCCTCGGCAGAGCCTCTTCCCGAAAAGGCACACGTCCGGCTCCTTGTCCCACACGGAAGGTGGCAGCCCTAAAAGATGTTGCTGGTCTTCACCGTCCCCCTGCAGCCTATTCACAGGCACAACAGGATCTGGGACCCGGGCTTGCCCAGAGGAGGAACATCTCATGGATCTCGTCCTCGGCAGAGCCTGATTCCGAAAAGGCACACGTCCGGCTCCTTTTCCCACACGGAAGGTGGCAGCCCTGAAAGCTGTTGCTGGTCTTCACCGTCCCCCTGCAGCTTATTCACAGGCACAACAGGATCTGGGACCCGGGCTTGCCCAGAGGAGGAACATCTCATGTCTCTCGTCCTCAGCAGGGCCTGTTTCCGAAAAGGCACACGTCCGGCTCCTTGTCCCATACGGAAGTTGGCACCCCTGAAGGATGTTGCTGGCCTTCACCGTCCCCCTGCAGCCTATTCACAGGCACAACAGGATCTGGGACCCGGGCTTGCCCAGAGGAGGAACATCTCATGGCTCTCGTCCTCGGCAGACCCTGATTCCGGAAAGGCACACGTCCGACTCCTTGTCCCACACGGAAGGCGGCAGGCCGGAAAGATGTTGCTGGTCTTCACCGTTCCCCTGCAGCCTATTCACAGGCACAATAGGATTCAGGACCCGGGCATGCCCAGAGGAGGAACATCTCATGGCTCTCTTCCTCGTCAGAGCCCGATTCCGAAAAGGCACACGCCCGGCTCTTGTCCCACAAGGAAGGTGGCAGCCATGAAAGCTGTTGCTGGTCTTCACCGTCCCCCTGCAGCCTATTCACAGGCACAACAGGATTCAGGACCCGGGCATGCCCAGAGGAGGAACATCTCATGGCTCTCTTCCTCGGCATAGCCTCTTCCTGAAAAGGCACACGTCCGGCTCCTTGTCCCACACGGAAGGTGGCAGCCCTGAGAGATGTTGCTGGTCTTCACCGTCCCCCTGCAGCCTATTCACAGGCACAACAGGATCTGGGATACGGGCTTGCCCAGAGGAGGAAAATCTCATGGCTCTCGTCCTCAGCAGAACCTGTTTCGGAAAAGGCACACGTCCGGCTCCTTGTCCCACACGGAAGTTGGCACCCCTGAAGGATGTTGCTGGTCTTCACCGTCCCCCTGCAGCCTATTCACAGGCACAACAGGATCTGGGACCCGGGCTTGTCCCGAGGAGGAACATCTCATGGCTCTCGTCCTCGGCAGAGCCTGATTCCGAAAAGGCACACGTCCGGCTCCTTGTCCCACACGGAAGGTGGCAGCCCTGAAAGCTGTTGCTGGTCTTCACCGTCCCCCTGCAGCCTATTCACAGGCACAACAGGATTCACGATGCGGGCTTGCCCAGAGGAGGGCCATCTCATGGCTCTCATCCTCGGCAGGGCCTGTTTCCGAAAAGACACATCCGGCTCCTTGTCCCACACGGAAGGTGGCAGCCCTGAAAGATGTTGCTGGTCTTCACCGTCCCCCTGCAGCCTATTCACAGGCACAACAGGATCTGGGATACAGGATTGCCCACAGGACGAAAATCTCATGGCTCTCGTCCTCAGCAGAACCTGTTTCGGAAACGGCACACATCCTGCAACTTGTCAGAAAAGGTTTACAGTTAGGGGTTAGGGTTGGGGTTAGGGGTTAGGGTTAGGTTAGGGTTAGGGTTGGGATTAGGGTTAGGGTTAGGGTTAGGGTTACAGTTAGGGTTAGGGTTAGGGTTTAGGGTTAGGGTTAGTGTTAAGGGCTTAGGGTTAGGGTTAGCGTTAGGGTCGTTAAGGATGGGCTTAGGGTTAGGGTTAGGGGTTAGGGTTAGGGTTAGGGTCAGGGTTATCCTCTCGTCCTCGGCAGAGCCTGTTTCCGAAAAGGCACACGTCCGGCTCCTTGTCCCATACGGAAGGTGGCAGCCCTGAAAGCTGTTGCTGGTCTTTACCGTCCCCCTGCAGCTTATTCACAGGTGCAACAGGATCTGGGACCCGGACTTGCCCAGAGGAGGAACATCTCATGGCTCTCGTCCTCGGCAGAGTCTATTTCCGAGAAGGCACACGTCCGGCTCCTTGTCCCACACGGAAGGTGGCAGCCCTGAAAGCTGTTGCTGGTCTTCACCGTCCCCCTGCAGCCTATTCACAGGCACAACAGGATCTGGGACCCGGGCTTGCCCAGAGGAGGAACATCTCATGGCTCTCGTCCTCGGCAGAGCCTGATTCCGGAAAGGCACACGTCCGGCTCCTTGGACCACACGGAAGGTGGCAGGCCGGAAAGATGTTGCTGGTCTTCACCATCCCCCTGCAGCCTATTCACAGGCACAATAGGATTCAGGACCCGGGCATGCCCAGAGGAGGAACATCTCATGGCTCTCTTCCTCGTCAGAGCCCGATTCCGAAAAGGCACACGTCCGGCTCCTTGTCCCACAAGGATGGTGGCAGCCCTGAAAGCTGTTGAAGGTCTTCACCGTCCCCCTGCAGCCTATTCACAGGCACAACAGGATCTGGGACCCGGGCATGCCCAGAGGAGGAACATCTCATGGCTCTCGTCCTCGGCAGAGCCTATTTCCAAAAAGGCACACGTCCGGCTCCTTGTCCCACACGGAAGGTGGCAGGCCGGAAAGATGTTGCTGGTCTTCACCGTCCCCCTGCAGCCTATTCAAAGGCACAACAGTATTCAGGACCCGGGCACGCTCAGAGGAGGAACATATCATGGCTCTTGTCCTCGGCAGGGCCTCTTCCCGAAAAGGCACACGTCCGGCTCCTTGTCCCACACGGAAGGTGGCAGCCCTGAAAGATGTTGCTGGTCTTCACCGTCCCCCTGCAGCCTATTCACAGGCACAACAGGATCTGGGACCCGGGCTTGCCCAGAGGAGGAACATCTCATGGCTCTCGTCCTCGGCAGAGCCTGATTCCGAAAAGGCACACGTCCGGCTCCTTTTCCCACACGGAAGGTGGCAGCCCTGAAAGCTGTTGCTGGTCTTCACCGTCCCCCTGCAGCTTATTCACAGGCACAACAGGATCTGGGACCCGGGCTTGCCCAGAGGAGGAACATCTCATGTCTCTCGTCCTCAGCAGGGCCTGTTTCCGAAAAGGCACACGTCCGGCTCCTTGTCCCATACGGAAGTTGGCACCCCTGAAGGATGTTGCTGGCCTTCACCGTCCCCCTGCAGCCTATTCACAGGCACAACAGGATCTGGGACCCGGGCTTGCCCAGAGGAGGAACATCTCATGGCTCTCGTCCTCGGCAGACCCTGATTCCGGAAAGGCACACGTCCGGCTCCTTGTCCCACACGGAAGGTGGCAGCCCTAAAAGATGTTGCTGGTCTTCACCGTCCCCCTGCAGCCTATTCACAGGTACAACAGGATTCAGGACCAGGGCTTGCCCAGAGGAGGAACATCTCATGGCTCTCGTCCTCGGCAGGGCCTCTTTTCGAAAAGGCACACGTCCGGCTCCTTGTCCCACACGGAAGGTGGCAGCCCTGAAAGCTGTTGCTGGTCTTCACCGTCCCCCTGCTGCCTATTCAAAGGCACAACAGTATTCAGGTCCCGGGCACGCCCAGAGGAGGAACATATCATGGCTCTTGTCCTCGGCAGAGCCTCTTCCCGAAAAGGCACACGTCCGGCTCCTTGTCCCACACGGAAGGTGGCAGCCCTGAAAGCTGTTGCTGGTCTTCACCGTCCCCCTGCAGCCTATTCACAGGCACAACAGGATCTGGGACCCGGGCTTGCCCAGAGGAGGAACATCTCATGGCTCTCGTCCTCGACAGGGCCTGTTTCCGAAAAGGCACACGTCCGGCTCCTTTTCCCACACGGAAGGTGGCAGCCCTGAAAGATGTTGCTGGTCTTCACCGTCCCCCTGCAGCCTATTCACAGCCACAACAGGATCTGGGATACGGGCTTGCCCAGAGGAGGAAAATCTCATGGCTCTCGTCCTCAGCAGAACCTGTTTCGGAAACGGCACAAGTCCGGCTCCTTCTCCCACACGGAAGTTGGCACCCCTGAAGGATGTTGCTGGTCTTCACCGTCCCCCTGCAGCCTATTCACAGGCACAACAGGATCTGGGACCCGGGCTTGTCCCGAGGAGAAACATCTCATGGCTCTCGTCCTCGGCAGAGCCTGATTCCGAAAAGGCACACGTCCGGCTCCTTGTCGCACACGGAAGGTGCAGCCCTGAAAGCTGTTGCTGGTCCTCACCGTCCCCTTGCAGCCTATTCACAGGCACAACAGGATTCACGATGCGGGCTTGCCCAGAGGAGGGCCATCTCATGGCTCTCATCCTCGGCAGGGCCTGTTTCCGAAAAGACACACGTCCGGCTCCTTGTCCCACACGGAAGGTGGCAGCCCTGAAAGCTGTTGCTGGTCTTCACCGTCCCCCTGCAGCCTATTCACAGGCACAACAGGATCTGGGATACGGGATTGCCCACAGGAGGAAAATCTCATGGCTCTCGTCCTCAGCAGAACCTGTTTCGGAAACGGCACACATCCTGCAACTTGTCAGAAAAGGTTTACAGTTAGGGGTTAGGGTTGGGGTTAGGGGTTAGGGTTAGGTTAGGGTTAGGGTTGGGATTAGGGTTAGGGTTAGGGTTAGGGTTACAGTTAGGGTTAGGGTTAGGGTTTAGGGTTAGGGTTAGTGTTAAGGGCTTAGGGTTAGGGTTAGGGTTAGGGTCGTTAAGGATGGGCTTAGGGTTAGGGTTAGGGGTTAGGGTTAGAGTTAGGGTCAGGGTTATCCTCTCGTCCTCGGCAGAGCCTGTTTCCGAAAAGGCACACGTCCGGCTCCTTGTCCCACACGGAAGGTGGCAGCCCTGAAAGCTGTTGCTGGTCTTCACCGTCCCCCTGCAGCTTATTCACAGGTGCAACAGGATCTGGGACCCGGACTTGCCCAGAGGAGGAACATCTCATGGCTCTCGTCCTCGGCAGAGTCTATTTCCGAGAAGGCACACGTCCGGCTCCTTGTCCCACACGGAAGGTGGCAGCCCTGAAAGCTGTTGCTGGTCTTCACCGTCCCCCTGCAGCCTATTCACAGGCACAACAGGATCTGGGACCCGGGCTTGCCCAGAGGAGGAACATCTCATGGCTCTCGTCCTCGGCAGTGCCTGATTCTGGAAAGGCACACGTCCGGCTCCGTGTCCCACACGGAAGGTGGCAGGCTGGAAAGATGTTGCTGGTCTTCACCGTCCCCCTGCAGCCTATTCACAGGCACAACAGGATCTGGGACCGGGGCTTGCCCAGAGGAGGAACATCTCATGGCTCTCGTCCTCGGCAGAGCCTGATTCTGGAAGGCACACGTCCGGCTCCGTGTCCCACACGGAAGGTGTCAGCCCTGAAAGCTGTTGCTGGTCTTCACCGTCCCCCTGCAGCCTATTCACAGGCACAACAGGATCTGGGACCCGAGCTTGCCCAGAGGAGGAACATCTCATGGCTCTCGTCCTCGGCAGAGCCTGATTCCGGAAAGGCACACGTCCGGCTCCTTGTCCCACACGGAAGGTGTCAGCCCTGAAAGCTGTTGCTGGTCTTCACCGTCCCCCTGCAGCCTATTCACAGGCACAACAGGATCTGGGACCCGGGCTTGCCCAGAGGAGGAAAATTTCATGGCTCTCGTCCTCAGCAGAACCTGTTTCGGAAACGGCACACATCCTGCAACTTGTCAGAAAAGGTTTACAATTAGGGGTTAGGGTTAGGGTTAGGGTTAGGGTTGGGGTTAGGGAAAGGGTTAGGGTTAGGGTTAGGGTTAGGGGTTAGGGTTAGGGTTAGGGTTAGGGGGTTAGGGTTAGGCTTAGGGTTAGGGTTAGGGTCAGGGTTAGGGTTAGGGTTAGGGCCATTAGGGTTAGGTTTAGGGTTAGGGGTTAGGGATAGGGGTTAGGGTTAGGGTTAGGATTAGGGTCCATTAGGGTTAGGGTTAGGGTTAGGGGTTAGGATTAGGGTTAGGGTTAGGTGTTAGGGTGAGTGTTAGGGTTAGGTGGTTAGGGTTACGGTTAGGGTTAGGGGTTAGGGTTAGGGTTAGAGTTAGGAGATAGGGTCAGGGTTAGGGTTACAGTTAGGGTTAGGGTTACGGTTTAGGGTTAGGGTTAGTGTTAAGGGCTTAGGGTTAGGGTTAGTGTTAGGGTCTTTAGGGATGGGCTTAGGGTTAGGGTTAGGGGTTAGGGTTAGGGTTAGGGTCAGGGTTAGTCTCTCGTCCTCGGTAGAGCCTGTTTCCAAAAAGGCACACGTCCGGCTCCTTGTCCCACACGGAAGGTGGCAGCCCTGAAAGCTGTTGCTGGTCTTCACCATCCCCCTGCAGCCTATTCACAGGCACAACAGGATCTGGGACCCGGGCATGCCCAGAGGAGGAACATCTCATGGCTCTCTTCCTCGGCAGAGCCTCTTCCCGAAAAGGCACACGTCCGGCTCCTTGTCCCACACGGAAGTTGGCAGCCTTAAAAGATGTTGCTGGTCTTCAACGTCCCCCTGCAGCCTATTCACAGGCACAACAGGATCTGGGACCCGGGCTTGCCCAGAGGAGGATCATCTCATGGCTCTCGTCCTCGGCAGAGCCTATTTCCAAAAAGGCACACGTCCGGCTCCTTGTCCCACACGGAAGGTGGCAGGCCGGAAAGATGTTGCTGGTCTTCACCGTCCCCCTGCAGCCTATTCACAGGCACAATAGGATTCAGGACCCGGGCATGCCCAGAGGAGGAACATCTCATGGCTCTCTTCCTCGGCAGAGCCCGATTCCGAAAAGGCACACGTCCGGCTCCTTGTCCCACACGGAAGGTGGCAGCCCTGAAAGCTGTTGCTGGTCTTCACCGTCCCCCTGCAGCCTATTCACAGGCACAACAGGATTCAGGACCCGGGCATGCCCAGAGGAGGAACATCTCATGGCTCTCTTCCTCGGCAGAGCCTCTTCCTGAAAAGGCACACGTCCGGCTCCTTGTCCCACACGGAAGGTGGCAGCCCTAAAAGATGTTGCTGGTCTTCACCGTCCCCCTGCAGCCTATTCAAAGGCACAACAGTATTCAGGTCCCGGGCACGCCCAGAGGAGGAACATATCATGGCTCTTGTCCTCGGCAGAGCCTCTTCCCGAAAAGGCACACGTCCGGCTCCTTGTCCCACACGGAAGGTGGCAGCCCTGAAAGCTGTTGCTGGTCTTCACCGTCCCCCTGCAGCCTATTCACAGGCACAACAGGATCTGGGACCCGGGCTTGCCCAGAGGAGGAACATCTCATGGCTCTCGTCCTCGACAGGGCCTGTTTCCGAAAAGGCACACGTCCGGCTCCTTTTCCCACATGGAAGGTGGCAGCCCTGAAAGATGTTGCTGGTCTTCACCGTCCCCCTGCAGCCTATTCACAGCCACAACAGGATCTGGGATACGGGCTTGCCCAGAGGAGGAACATCTCATGTCTCTCGTCCTCGGCAGGGCCTATTTCCGAAAAGGCACACGTCCGGCTCCTTGTCCCACACGGAAGTTGGCACCCCTGAAGGATGTTGCTGGTCTTCACTCTACCCCTGCAGCCTATTCACAGGCACAACAGGATTCAGGACCCGGGCATGCCCAGAGGAGGAACATCTCATGGCTCTCTTCCTCGGCAGAGCCCGATTCCGAAAAGGCACACGTCCGGCTCCTTGTCCCACAAGGAAGGTGGCAGCCCTGAAAGATGTTGCTGGTCTTCACCGTCCCCCTGCAGCCTATTCACAGGTACGACAGGATCTGGGACCCGGGCTTGCCCAGAGGAGGAACATCTCATGGCTCTTGTCCTCGGCAGAGCCTCTTTTCGAAAAGGCACACGTCCGGCTCCTTGTCCCACACGGAAGGTTGCAGGCCGGAAAGATGTTGCTGGTCTTCACCGTCCCCCTGCAGCCTATTCAAAGGCACAACAGTATTCAGGACCCGGGCTTGCCCAGAAGAGGAACATCTCATGGCTCTCGTCCTCGGCAGAGCCTGATTCCGGAAAGGCACACGTCCGGCTCCTTGTCCCACACGGAAGGTGGCAGGCCGGAAAGATGTTGCTGGTCTTCACCGTCCCCCTGCAGCCTATTCATAGGCACAACAGGATCTGGGACACGGGCTTGCCCAGAGGAGGAAAATCTCATGGCTCTCGTCCTCAGCAGAACCTGTTTCGGAAACGGCACACATCCTGCAACTTGTCAGAAAAGGTTTACAGTTAGGGGTTAGGGTTAGGGTTAGGGTTAGGGGTTAGGGTTAGGGTTAGGGCTAGGGGGTTAGGGTTAGGCTTAGGGTTAGGTTTAGGGTCAGGGTTAGGGTTAGGGTTAGGGCCATTAGGGTTAGGGTTAGGGTTAGGGGTTAGGGTTAGGGTTAGGGTTAGGGGTTAGGGTTAGGGTTAGGGTCCATTAGGGTTAGGGGTTAGGGTTAGGGGCTAGGGTTAGGTGTTAGGGTGAGTGTTAGGGTTAGGTGGTTAGGGTTACGGTTAGGAGTTAGGGTCCGGGTTAGGGTTACAGTTAGTGTTAGGGTTAGGGTTTAGGGTTAGGGTTAGTGTTAAGGGCTTAGGGTTAGGGTTAGGGTTAGGGTCGTTAGAGATGGGCTTAGGGTTAGGTTTAGGGGTTAGGGTTAGGGTTAGGGTCAGGGTTAGTCTCTCGTCCTCGGCAGAGTCTGTTTCCGGAAAGGCACACGTCCGGCTCCTTGTCCCACGCGGAAGGTGGCAGCCCTGAAAGCTGTTGCTGGTCTTCACCGTCCCCCTGCAGCCTATTCACAGGCACAACAGGATCTGGGACCCGGGCATGCCCAGAGGAGGAACATCTCATGGCTCTCTTCCTCGGCAGAGCCTCTTCCCGAAAAGGCACACGTCCGGCTCCTTGTCCCACACGGAAGTTGGCAGCCTTAAAAGATGTTGCTGGTCTTCAACGTCCCCCTGCAGCCTATTCACAGGCACAACAGGATCTGGGACCCGGGCTTGCCCAGAGGAGGATCATCTCATGGCTCTCGTCCTCGGCAGAGCCTATTTCCAAAAAGGCACACGTCCGGCTCCTTGTCCCACACGGAAGGTGGCAGGCCGGAAAGATGTTGCTGGTCTTCACCGTCCCCCTGCAGCCTATTCACAGGCACAATAGGATTCAGGACCCGGGCATGCCCAGAGGAGGAACATCTCATGGCTCTCTTCCTCGGCAGAGCCCGATTCCGAAAAGGCACACGTCCGGCTCCTTGTCCCACACGGAAGGTGGCAGCCCTGAAAGCTGTTGCTGGTCTTCACCGTCCCCCTGCAGCCTATTCACAGGCACAACAGGATTCAGGACCCGGGCATGCCCAGAGGAGGAACATCTCATGGCTCTCTTCCTCGGCAGAGCCTCTTCCTGAAAAGGCACACGTCCGGCTCCTTGTCCCACACGGAAGGTGGCAGCCCTAAAAGATGTTGCTGGTCTTCACCGTCCCCCTGCAGCCTATTCAAAGGCACAACAGTATTCAGGTCCCGGGCACGCCCAGAGGAGGAACATATCATGGCTCTTGTCCTCGGCAGAGCCTCTTCCCGAAAAGGCACACGTCCGGCTCCTTGTCCCACACGGAAGGTGGCAGCCCTGAAAGCTGTTGCTGGTCTTCACCGTCCCCCTGCAGCCTATTCACAGGCACAACAGGATCTGGGACCCGGGCTTGCCCAGAGGAGGAACATCTCATGGCTCTCGTCCTCGACAGGGCCTGTTTCCGAAAAGGCACACGTCCGGCTCCTTTTCCCACATGGAAGGTGGCAGCCCTGAAAGATGTTGCTGGTCTTCACCGTCCCCCTGCAGCCTATTCACAGCCACAACAGGATCTGGGATACGGGCTTGCCCAGAGGAGGAACATCTCATGTCTCTCGTCCTCGGCAGGGCCTATTTCCGAAAAGGCACACGTCCGGCTCCTTGTCCCACACGGAAGTTGGCACCCCTGAAGGATGTTGCTGGTCTTCACTCTACCCCTGCAGCCTATTCACAGGCACAACAGGATTCAGGACCCGGGCATGCCCAGAGGAGGAACATCTCATGGCTCTCTTCCTCGGCAGAGCCCGATTCCGAAAAGGCACACGTCCGGCTCCTTGTCCCACAAGGAAGGTGGCAGCCCTGAAAGATGTTGCTGGTCTTCACCGTCCCCCTGCAGCCTATTCACAGGTACGACAGGATCTGGGACCCGGGCTTGCCCAGAGGAGGAACATCTCATGGCTCTTGTCCTCGGCAGAGCCTCTTTTCGAAAAGGCACACGTCCGGCTCCTTGTCCCACACGGAAGGTTGCAGGCCGGAAAGATGTTGCTGGTCTTCACCGTCCCCCTGCAGCCTATTCAAAGGCACAACAGTATTCAGGACCCGGGCTTGCCCAGAAGAGGAACATCTCATGGCTCTCGTCCTCGGCAGAGCCTGATTCCGGAAAGGCACACGTCCGGCTCCTTGTCCCACACGGAAGGTGGCAGGCCGGAAAGATGTTGCTGGTCTTCACCGTCCCCCTGCAGCCTATTCATAGGCACAACAGGATCTGGGACACGGGCTTGCCCAGAGGAGGAAAATCTCATGGCTCTCGTCCTCAGCAGAACCTGTTTCGGAAACGGCACACATCCTGCAACTTGTCAGAAAAGGTTTACAGTTAGGGGTTAGGGTTAGGGTTAGGGTTAGGGGTTAGGGTTAGGGTTAGGGCTAGGGGGTTAGGGTTAGGCTTAGGGTTAGGTTTAGGGTCAGGGTTAGGGTTAGGGTTAGGGCCATTAGGGTTAGGGTTAGGGTTAGGGGTTAGGGTTAGGGTTAGGGTTAGGGGTTAGGGTTAGGGTTAGGGTTAGGGTCCATTAGGGTTAGGGGTTAGGGTTAGGGGCTAGGGTTAGGTGTTAGGGTGAGTGTTAGGGTTAGGTGGTTAGGGTTACGGTTAGGAGTTAGGGTCCGGGTTAGGGTTACAGTTAGTGTTAGGGTTAGGGTTTAGGGTTAGGGTTAGTGTTAAGGGCTTAGGGTTAGGGTTAGGGTTAGGGTCGTTAGAGATGGGCTTAGGGTTAGGTTTAGGGGTTAGGGTTAGGGTTAGGGTCAGGGTTAGTCTCTCGTCCTCGGCAGAGTCTGTTTCCGGAAAGGCACACGTCCGGCTCCTTGTCCCACGCGGAAGGTGGCAGCCCTGAAAGCTGTTGCTGGTCTTCACCGTCCCCCTGCAGCCTATTCACAGGCACAACAGGATCTGGGACCCGGGCTTGCCCAGAGGAGGAACATCTCATGGCTCTTGTCCTCGGCAGAGCCTCTTTCCGAAAAGGCACACGTCCGGCTCCTTGTCCCACACGGAAGGTTGCAGGCCGGAAAGATGTTGCTGGTCTTCACCGTCCCCCTGCAGCCTATTCAAAGGCACAACAGTATTCAGGACCCGGGCTTGCCCAGAGGAGGAACATCTCATGGCTCTCGTCCTCGGCAGAGCCTGATTCTGGAAAGGCACACGTCCGACTCCGTGTCCCACACGGAAGGTGGCAGCCCTGAAAGATGTTGCTGGTCTTCACCGTCCCCCTGCAGCCTATTCACAGGCACAACAGGATCTGGGACCCGAGCTTGCCCAGAGGAGGAACATCTCATGGCTCTCGTCCTCGGCAGAGCCTGATTCCGGAAAGGCACACGTCCGGCTCCTTGTCCCACACGGAAGGTGGCAGCCCTGAAAGCTGTTGCTGGTCTTCACCATCCCCCTGCAGCCTATTCACAGGCACAACAGGATCTGGGATACGGGCTTGCCCAGAGGAGGAAAATTTCATGGCTCTCGTCCTCAGCAGAACCTGTTTCGGAAACGGCACACATCCTGCAACTTGTCAGAAAAGGTTTACAGTTAGGGGTTAGGGTTAGGGTTAGGGTTAGGGTTGGGGTTAGGGATAGGGTTAGGGTTAGGGTTAGGGTTAGGGGTTAGGGTTAGGGTTAGGGTTAGGGGGTTAGGGTTAGGCTTAGGGTTAGGGTTAGGGTCAGGTTTAGGGTTAGGGTTAGGGCCATTAGGGTTAGGGTTAGGGTTAGGGGTTAGGGATAGGGGTTAGGGTTAGGGTTAGGATTAGGGTCCATTAGGGTTAGGGTTAGGGTTAGGGGTTAGGATTAGGGTTAGGGTTAGGTGTTAGGGTGAGTGTTAGGGTTAGGTGGTTAGGGTTACGGTTAGGGTTAGGGGTTAGGGTTAGGGTTAGAGTTAGGAGATAGGGTCAGGGTTAGGGTTACAGTTAGGGTTAGGGTTACGGTTTAGGGTTAGGGTTAGTGTTAAGGGCTTAGGGTTAGGGTTAGGGTTAGGGTCTTTAGGGATGGGCTTAGGGTTAGGGTTAGGGGTTAGGGTTAGGGTTAGGGTCAGGGTTAGTCTCTCGTCCTCGGCAGAGCCTGTTTCCAAAAAGGCACACGTCCGGCTCCTTGTCCCACACAGAAGGTGGCAGCCCTGAAAGCTGTTGCTGGTCTTCACCATCCCCCTGCAGCCTATTCACAGGCACAACAGGATCTGGGATACGGGCTTGCCCAGAGGAGGAAAATTTCATGGCTCTCGTCCTCAGCAGAACCTGTTTCGGAAACGGCACACATCCTGCAACTTGTCAGAAAAGGTTTACAGTTAGGGGTTAGGGTTAGGGTTAGGGTTAGGGTTGGGGTTAGGGTTAGGGGGTTAGGGTTAGGGTTAGGGTTAGGGTCAGGGTTAGGGTTAGGGTTAGGGTCATTAGGTTTAGGGTTAGGGTTAGGGGTTAGGGTTAGGGTTAGGGGTTAGGGTTAGGGTTAGGGTTAGGGTCCATTAGGGTTAGGGTTAGAGTTAGGGGTTAGGGTTAGGGTTAGGGACATTAGGGTTAGGGTTAGGGTTAGAGTTACGGGTTTGGGTTAGGGTTAGGGTCAGGGTTAGTCTCTCGTCCTCGGCAGAGCCTGTTTCCGAAAAGGCAAACGTCCGGCTCCTTGTCCCACAAGGAAGGTGGTAGCCCTGAAAGATGTTGCTGGTCTTCACCGTCCCCCTGCAGCCTATTCACAGGCACAACAGGATCTGGGACACGAGCTTGCCCAGAGGAGGAAAATCTCATGGCTCTCGTCCTCAGCAGAACCTGTTTCGGAAACGGCACACATCCTGCAACTTGTCAGAAAAGATTTACAGTTAGGGGTTAGGGTTAGGGTTAGGGTTAGGGGTTAGGGTTAGGGTTAGGGCTAGGGGGTTAGAGTTAGGCTTAGGGTTAGGTTTAGGGTCAGGGTTAGGGTTAGGGTTAGGGCCATTAGGGTTAGGGGTTAGGGTTAGGGGTTAGGGTTAGGTGTTAGGGTGAGTGTTAGGGTTAGGTGGTTAGGGTTACGGTTAGGAGTTAGGGTCCGGGTTAGGGTTACAGTTAGTGTTAGGGTTAGGGTTTAGGGTTAGGGTTAGTGTTAAGGGCTTAGGGTTAGGGTTAGGGTTAGGGTCGTTAGGGATGGGCTTAGGGTTAGGTTTAGGGGTTAGGGTTAGGGTTAGGGTCAGGGTTAGTCTCTCGTCCTCGGCAGAGTCTGTTTCCGGAAAGGCACACGTCCGGCTCCTTGTCCCACACGGAAGGTGGCAGCCCTGAAAGCTGTTGCTGGTCTTCACCGTCCCCCTGCAGCCTATTCACAGGCACAACAGGATCTGGGACCCGGGCTTGCCCAGAGGAGGAACATCTCATGGCTCTCGTCCTCGGCAGAGCCTGATTCTGGAAGGCACACGTCCAGCTCCGTGTCCCACACGGAAGGTGGCAGCCCTGAAAGCTGTTGCTGGTCTTCACCGTCCCCCTGCAGCCTATTCACAGGCACAACAGGATCTGGGACCCGAGCTTGCCCAGAGGAGGAACATCTCATGGCTCTTGTCCTCGGCAGTGCCTGATTCTGGAAAGGCACACGTCCGGCTCCGTGTCCCACACGGAAGGTGGCAGGCTGGAAAGATTTTGCTGGTCTTCACCGTCCCCCTGCAGCCTATTCACAGGCACAACAGGATCTGGGACCGGGGCTTGCCCAGAGGAGGAACATCTCATGGCTCTCGTCCTCGGCAGAGCCTGATTCTGGAAGGCACACGTCCGGCTCCGTGTCCCACACGGAAGGTGGCAGCCCTGAAAGCTGTTGCTGGTCTTCACCGTCCCCCTGCAGCCTATTCACAGGCACAACAGGATCTGGGACCCGAGCTTGCCCAGAGGAGGAACATCTCATGGCTCTCGTCCTCGGCAGAGCCTGATTCCGGAAAGGCACACGTCCGGCTCCTTGTCCCACAAGGAAGGTGGCAGCCCTGAAAGCTGTTGCTGGTCTTCACCATCCCCCTGCAGCCTATTCACAGGCACAACAGGATCTGGGATACGGGCTTGCCCAGAGGAGGAAAATTTCATGGCTCTCGTCCTCAGCAGAACCTGTTTCGGAAACGGCACACATCCTGCAACTTGTCAGAAAAGGTTTACAGTTAGGGGTTAGGGTTAGGGTTAGGGTTAGGGTTGGGGTTAGGGTTAGGGGGTTAGGGTTAGGGTTAGGGTTAGGGTCAGGGTTAGGGTTAGGGTTAGGGTCATTAGGTTTAGGGTTAGGGTTAGGGGTTAGGGTTAGGGTTAGGGGTTAGGGTTAGGGTTAGGGTTAGGGTCCATTAGGGTTAGGGTTAGAGTTAGGGGTTAGGGTTAGGGTTAGGGACATTAGGGTTAGGGTTAGAGTTAGGGGTTTGGGTTAGGGTTAGGGTCAGGGTTAGTCTCTCGTCCTCGGCAGAGCCTGTTTCCGAAAAGGCAAACGTCCGGCTCCTTGTCCCACACGGAAGGTGGCAGCCCTGAAAGCTGTTGCTGGTCTTCACCGTCCCCCTGCAGCTTATTCACAGGTACAACAGGATCTGGGACCCGGGCTTGCCCAGAGGAGGAACATCTCAGGGCTCTCGTCCTCGGCAGAGCCTGATTCCGGAAAGGCACACGTCCGGCTCCTTGTCCCACATGGAAGGTGGCAGCCCTGAAAGCTGTTGCTGGTCTTCACCGTCCCCCTGCAGACTATTCACAGGTACAACAGGATTCAGGACCCGGGCTTGCCCAGAGGAGGAACATCTCATGGCTCTCGTCCTCGGCAGAGCCTGATTCCGGAAAGGCACACGTCCGGCTCCTTGTCCCACACGGAAGGTGGCAGCCCTGAAAGCTGTTGCTGGTCTTCACCGTCCCCCTGCAGCCTATTCACAGGCACAACAGGATCTGGGATACGGGCTTGCCCAGAGGAGGAAAATTTCATGGCTCTCGTCCTCAGCAGAACCTGTTTCGGAAACGGCACACATCCTGCAACTTGTCAGAAAAGGTTTACAGTTAGGGGTTAGGGTTAGGGTTAGGGTTAGGGTTGGGGTTAGGGATAGGGTTAGGGTTAGGGTTAGGGTTAGGGGTTAGGGTTAGGGTTAGGGTTAGGGGGTTAGGGTTAGGCTTAGGGTTAGGGTTAGGGTCAGGGTTAGGGTTACGGTTAGGGCCATTAGGGTTAGGGTTAGGGTTAGGGGTTAGGGATAGGGGTTAGGGTTAGGGTTAGGATTAGGGTCCATTAGGGTTTGGGTTAGGGTTAGGGGTTAGGATTAGGGTTAGGGTTAGGTGTTAGGGTGAGTGTTAGGATTAGGTGGTTAGGGTTACGGTTAGGGTTAGGGGTTAGGGTTAGGGTTAGAGTTAGGAGATAGGGTCAGGGTTAGGGTTACAGTTAGGGTTAGGGTTACGTTTTAGGGTTAGGGTTAGTGTTAAGGGCTTAGGGTTAGGGTTAGGGTTAGGGTCTTTAGAGATGGGCTTAGGGTTAGGGTTAGGGGTTAGGGTTAGGGTTAGGGTCAGGGTTAGTCTCTCGTCCTCGGCAGAGCCTGTTTCCGGAAAGGCACACGTTCGTCTCCTTGTCCCACACGGAAGGTGGCAGCCCTGAAAGATGTTGCTGGTCTTCACCGTCCCCCTGCAGCCTATTCACAGGCACAACAGGATCTGGGACCCGGGCTTGCCCAGAGGAGGAACATCTCATGGCTCTCGTCCTCGGCAGGGCCTGTTTCCGAAAAGGCACACGTCCGGCTCCTTGTCCCACACGGAAGTTGGCACCCCTGAAGGATGTTTCTGGTCTTCACCGTCCCCCTGCAGCCTATTCACAGGCACAACAGGATCTGGGATACGGGCTTGCCCAGAGGAGGAAAATCTCATGGCTCTCGTCCTCAGCAGAACCTGTTTCGGAAACGGCACACATCCTGCAACTTGTCAGAAAAGATTTACAGTTAGGGGTTAGGGTTAGGGTAAGGTTAGGGTTGGGGATAGGTTAGGGGGTTAGGGTTAGGGTTAGGGTTAGGGTCAGGGTTAGGGTTAGGGTTAGGGTCATTAGGTTTAGGGTTATGGTTAGGGGTTAGGGTTAGGGTTAGGGGTTAGGGTTAGGGTTAGGGTTAGGGTCCATTAGGGTTAGGGTTAGAGTTAGGGATTACGGTTAGGGTTAGGGACATTAGGGTTAGGGTTAGAGTTAGGGGTTTGGGTTAGGGTTAGGGTCAGGGTTAGTCTCTCGTCCTCGGCAGAGCCTGTTTCCGAAAAGGCAAACGTCCGGCTCCTTGTCCCACACGGAAGGTGGCAGCCCTGAAAGCTGTTGCTGGTCTTCACCGTCCCCCTGCAGCTTATTCACACGTACAACAGGATCTGGGACCCGGGCTTGCCCAGAGGAGGAACATCTCAGGGCTCTCGTCCTCGGCAGAGCCTGATTCCGGAAAGGCACACGTCCGGCTCCTTGTCCCACATGGAAGGTGGCAGCCCTGAAAGCTGTTGCTGGTCTTCACCGTCCCCCTGCAGACTATTCACAGGTACAACAGGATTCAGGACCCGGGCTTGCCCAGAGGAGGAACATATCATGGCTCTCGTCCTCGGCAGAGCCTGATTCCGGAAAGGCACACGTCCGGCTCCTTGTCCCAAACGGAAGGTGGCAGGCCGGAAAGATGTTGCTGGTCTTCACCGTCCCCCTGCAGCCTATTCACAGGCACAACAGGATCTGGGACCCGGGCTTGCCCAGAGGAAGAACATGTCATGGCTCTCGTCCTCGGCAGAGCCTGTTTCCGAAAGGGCACACGTCCGGCTCCTTGTCCCACAAGGAAGGTGGCAGCCCTGAAAGATGTTGCTGGTCTTCACCGTCCCCCTGCAGCCTATTCACAGGTACGACAGGATCTGGGACGCGGGCTTGCCCAGAGGAGGAACATCTCATGGCTCTTGTCCTCGGCAGAGCCTCTTCCCGAAAAGGCACACGTCCGGCTCCTTGTCCCACACGGAAGGTGGCAGGCCGGAAAGATGTTGCTGGTCTTCACCGTCCCCCTGCAGCCTATTCAAAGGCACAACAGTATTCAGGACCCGGGCTTGCCCAGAGGAGGAACATCTCATGGCTCTCGTCCTCGGCAGGGCCTCTTTTCGAAAAGGCACACGTCCGGCTCCTTGTCCCACAAGGAAGGTGGCAGCCCTGAAAGCTGTTGCTGGTCTTCACCGTCCCCCTGCAGCCTATTCACAGGCACAACAGGATCTGGGACCCGGGCTTGCCCAGAGGAGGAAAATCTCATGGCTCTCGTCCTCAGCAGAACCTGTTTCGGAAACGGCACACATCCTGCAACTTGTCAGAAAAGTTTTACAGTTAGGGGTTAGGGTTAGGGTTAGGGTTAGGGTTGGGGTTAGGGATAGGGTTAGGGTTAGGGTTAGGGTTAGGGGTTAGGGTTAGGTTTAGGGTTAGGGGGTTAGGGTTAGGCTTAGGGTTAGGGTTAGAGTCAGGGTTAGGGTTAGGGTTAGGGCCATTAGGGTTAGGGGTAGGGTTAGGGGTTAGGGATAGGGATTAGGGTTAGGGTTAGGATTAGGGTCCATTAGGGTTAGGGTTAGGGTTAGGGGTTAGGATTAGGGTTAGGGTTAGGTGTTAGGGTGAGTGTTAGGGTTAGGTGGTTAGGGTTACAGTTAGGGTTAGGGGTTAGGGTTAGGGTTAGAGTTAGGAGATAGGGTCAGGCTTAGGGTTACAGTTAGGGTTAGGGTTAGGGTTTAGGGTTAGGGTTAGTGTTAAGGGCTTAGGGTTAGGGTTAGGGTTAGGGTCGTTAGGGATGGGCTTAGGGTTAGGGTTCGGGGTTAGGGTTAGGGTTAGGGTTAGGGTCAGGGTTAGTCTCTCGTCCTCGGCAGAGCCTGTTTCCGAAAAGGCACACATCCGGCTCCGTGTCCCACACGGAAGGTGGCAGCCCTGAAAGCTGTTGCTGGTCTTCACCGTCCCCCTGCAGCTTATTCACAGGTACAACAGGATCTGGGACCCGGGCTTGCCCAGAGGAGGAACACCTCATGTCTCTCGTCCTCGGCAGAGCCTGATTCCGGAAAGGCACACGTTCGTCTCCTTGTCCCACACGGAAGGTGGCAGCCCTGAAAGATGTTGCTGGTCTTCACCGTCCCCCTGCAGCCTATTCACAGGCACAACAGGATCTGGGATACGGGCTTGCCCAGAGGACGAAAATCTCATGGCTCTCGTCCTCAGCAGAACCTGTTTCGGAAACGGCACACATCCTGCAACTTGTCAGAAAAGGTTTACAGTTAGGGTTTAGGGTTAGGGTTAGGGTTAGGGTTGGGGTTAGGGATAGGGTTAGGGTTAAGGTTAGGGTTAGGGGTTAGGGTTAGGGTTAGGGTTAGGGGGTTAGGGTTAGGGCCATTAGGGTTAGGGTTAGGGTTAGGGGTTAGGGATAGGGGTTCGGGTTAGGTTTAGGATTAGGGTCCATTAGGGTTAGGGTTAGGGTTAGGGGTTAGGATTAGGGTTAGGGTTAGGGTTAGGGTTAGGGGGTCAGGGTTAGGCTTAGGGTTAGGGTTAGGGTCAGGGTTAGGGTTAGGGTTAGGGCCATTAGGGTTAGGGTTAGGGTTAGGGGTTAGGGTTAGGGTTAGGGTTAGGGTCCATTAGGGTTAGGGTTAGGGTTAGGGGTTAGGGTTAGGGGTTAGGATTAGGGTTAGGGTTAGGTGTTAGGGTGAGTGTTAGGGTTAGGTGGTTACGGTTACGGTTAGGGTTAGGGGTTAGGGTTAGGGTTAGAGTTAGGAGATAGGGTCAGGCTTAGGGTTACAGTTAGGGTTAGGGTTAGGGTTTAGGGTTAGGGTTAGTGTTAAGGGCTTAGGGTTAGGGTTAGGGT
>NW_026061045.1:0-63820 GCF_929443795.1 Astur gentilis
GCAGAGGGATAGTGAAAAACTGCATTAGTTTTCAGGGCTGGCACCTTCCCTGTGGGAGAAGGAGCCATAAGTTTGCCTTTTCAGAAAAAAGCTTCTGCCGAGAGCGAGCACCGTGACATGCTGAGTCTCTGGGAAAGCAGAGATCCCCAAAGCTGTTGTGCCTGTGGATAGGCTGCAGAGGGATAGTGAAAAACTGCATTAGTTTTCAGGGCTGGCACCTTCCCTGTGGGAGAAGGAGCCGTAAGTTTGCCTTTTCAGAAAAAAGCTTCTGCCGAGAGCGAGCACCGTGACATGCTGAGTCTCTGGGAAAGCAGAGATCCCCAAAGCTGTTGTGCCTGTGGATAGGCTGCAGAGGGATAGTGAAAAACTGCATTAGTTTTCAGGGCTGGCACCTTCCCTGTGGGAGAAGGAGCCGTAAGTTTGCCTTTTCAGAAAAAAGCTTCTGCCGAGAGCGAGCACCGTGACATGCTGAGTCTCTGGGAAAGCAGAGATCCCCAAAGCTGTTGTGCCTGTGGATAGGCTGCAGAGGGATAGTGAAGACCAGCAAGATCTTTCAGGGCTGGCACCTTCCCTGTGGGAGAAGGAGCAGTAAGTTTGCCTTTTCAGAAAAAAGCTTCTGCCGAGAGCGAGCACCGTGACATGCTGAGTCTCTGGGAAAGCAGAGATCCCAAAAGCTGTTGTGCCTGTGGATAGGCTGCAGAGGGATAGTGAATACCAGCAAGATCTTTCAGGGCTGGCACCTTCCCTGTGGGAGAAGGAGCCGTAAGTTTGCCTTTTCAGAAAAAAGCTTCTGCCGAGAGCGAGCACCGTGACATGCTGAGTCTCTGGGAAAGCAGAGATCCCCAAAGCTGTTGTGCCTGTGGATAGGCTGCAGAGGGATAGTGAAAAACTGCATTAGTTTTCAGGGCTGGCACCTTCCCTGTGGGAGAAGGAGCCGTAAGTTTGCCTTTTCAGAAAAAAGCTTCTGCCGAGAGCGAGCACCGTGACATGCTGAGTCTCTGGGAAAGCAGAGATCCCCAAAGCTGTTGTGCCTGTGGATAGGCTGCAGAGGGATAGTGAAAAACTGCATTAGTTTTCAGGGCTGGCACCTTCCTTGTGGGAGAAGGAGCCGTAAGTTTGCCTTTTCAGAAAAAGGCTCTAGCGAGAGTGAGCACTGTGACATGCTGAGTCTCTGGGAAAGCAGAGATCCCAAAAGCTGTTGTGCCTGTGGATAGGCTGCAGAGGGATAGTGAAAAACTGCATTAGTTTTCAGGGCTGGCACCTTCCCTGTGGGAGAAGGAGCAGTAAGTTTGCCTTTTCAGAAAAAAGCTTCTGCCGAGAGCGAGCACCGTGACATGCTGAGTCTCTGGGAAAGCAGAGATCCCCAAAGCTGTTGTGCCTGTGGATAGGCTGCAGAGGGATAGTGAAAAACTGCATTAGTTTTCAGGGCTGGCACCTTCCCTGTGGGAGAAGGAGCCGTAAGTTTGCCTTTTCAGAAAAAAGCTTCTGCCGAGAGCGAGCACCGTGACATGCTGAGTCTCTGGGAAAGCAGAGATCCCCAAAGCTGTTGTGCCTGTGGATAGGCTGCAGAGGGATAGTGAAAAACTGCATTAGTTTTCAGGGCTGGCACCTTCCCTGTGGGAGAAGGAGCCGTAAGTTTGCCTTTTCAGAAAAAAGCTTCTGCCGAGAGCGAGCACCGTGACATGCTGAGTCTCTGGGAAAGCAGAGATCCCAAAAGCTGTTGTGCCTGTGGATAGGCTGCAGAGGGATAGTGAAAAACTGCATTAGTTTTCAGGGCTGGCACCTTCCCTGTGGGAGAAGGAGCAGTAAGTTTGCCTTTTCAGAAAAAAGCTTCTGCCGAGAGCGAGCACCGTGACATGCTGAGTCTCTGGGAAAGCAGAGATCCCCTAAGCTGTTGTGCCTGTGGATAGGCTGCAGAGGGATAGTGAAAAACTGCATTAGTTTTCAGGGCTGGCACCTTCCCTGTGGGAGAAGGAGCCGTAAGTTTGCCTTTTCAGAAAAAAGCTTCTGCCGAGAGCGAGCACCGTGACATGCTGAGTCTCTGGGAAAGCAGAGATCCCAAAAGCTGTTGTGCCTGTGGATAGGCTGCAGAGGGATAGTGAAAAACTGCATTAGTTTTCAGGGCTGGCACCTTCCCTGTGGGAGAAGGAGCCGTAAGTTTGCCTTTTCAGAAAAAAGCTTCTGCCGAGAGCGAGCACCGTGACATGCTGAGTCTCTGGGAAAGCAGAGATCCCAAAAGCTGTTGTGCCTGTGGATAGGCTGCAGAGGGATAGTGAATACCAGCAAGATCTTTCAGGGCTGGCACCTTCCTTGTGGGAGAAGGAGCCGTAAGTTTGCCTTTTCAGAAAAAGGCTCTAGCGAGAGTGAGCACCGTGACATGCTGAGTCTCTGGGAAAGCAGAGATCCCCAAAGCTGTTGTGCCTGTGGATAGGCTGCAGAGGGATAGTGAAAAACTGCATTAGTTTTCAGGGCTGGCACCTTCCCTGTGGGAGAAGGAGCCGTAAGTTTGCCTTTTCAGAAAAAAGCTTCTGCCGAGAGCGAGCACCGTGACATGCTGAGTCTCTGGGAAAGCAGAGATCCCAAAAGCTGTTGTGCCTGTGGATAGGCTGCAGAGGGATAGTGAAAAACTGCATTAGTTTTCAGGGCTGGCACCTTCCCTGTGGGAGAAGGAGCCGTAAGTTTGCCTTTTCAGAAAAAAGCTTCTGCCGAGAGCGAGCACCGTGACATGCTGAGTCTCTGGGAAAGCAGAGATCCCCAAAGCTGTTGTGCCTGTGGATAGGCTGCAGAGGGATAGTGAATACCAGCAAGATCTTTCAGGGCTGGCACCTTCCTTGTGGGAGAAGGAGCCGTAAGTTTGCCTTTTCAGAAAAAGGCTCTAGCGAGAGTGAGCACCGTGACATGCTGAGTCTCTGGGAAAGCAGAGATCCCCAAAGCTGTTGTGCCTGTGGATAGGCTGCAGAGGGATAGTGAAAAACTGCATTAGTTTTCAGGGCTGGCACCTTCCCTGTGGGAGAAGGAGCCATAAGTTTGCCTTTTCAGAAAAAAGCTTCTGCCGAGAGCGAGCACCGTGACATGCTGAGTCTCTGGGAAAGCAGAGATCCCCAAAGCTGTTGTGCCTGTGGATAGGCTGCAGAGGGATAGTGAAAAACTGCATTAGTTTTCAGGGCTGGCACCTTCCCTGTGGGAGAAGGAGCCGTAAGTTTGCCTTTTCAGAAAAAAGCTTCTGCCGAGAGCGAGCACCGTGACATGCTGAGTCTCTGGGAAAGCAGAGATCCCCAAAGCTGTTGTGCCTGTGGATAGGCTGCAGAGGGATAGTGAAAAACTGCATTAGTTTTCAGGGCTGGCACCTTCCCTGTGGGAGAAGGAGCCGTAAGTTTGCCTTTTCAGAAAAAAGCTTCTGCCGAGAGCGAGCACCGTGACATGCTGAGTCTCTGGGAAAGCAGAGATCCCCAAAGCTGTTGTGCCTGTGGATAGGCTGCAGAGGGATAGTGAAGACCAGCAAGATCTTTCAGGGCTGGCACCTTCCCTGTGGGAGAAGGAGCAGTAAGTTTGCCTTTTCAGAAAAAAGCTTCTGCCGAGAGCGAGCACCGTGACATGCTGAGTCTCTGGGAAAGCAGAGATCCCAAAAGCTGTTGTGCCTGTGGATAGGCTGCAGAGGGATAGTGAATACCAGCAAGATCTTTCAGGGCTGGCACCTTCCCTGTGGGAGAAGGAGCCGTAAGTTTGCCTTTTCAGAAAAAAGCTTCTGCCGAGAGCGAGCACCGTGACATGCTGAGTCTCTGGGAAAGCAGAGATCCCCAAAGCTGTTGTGCCTGTGGATAGGCTGCAGAGGGATAGTGAAAAACTGCATTAGTTTTCAGGGCTGGCACCTTCCCTGTGGGAGAAGGAGCCGTAAGTTTGCCTTTTCAGAAAAAAGCTTCTGCCGAGAGCGAGCACCGTGACATGCTGAGTCTCTGGGAAAGCAGAGATCCCCAAAGCTGTTGTGCCTGTGGATAGGCTGCAGAGGGATAGTGAAAAACTGCATTAGTTTTCAGGGCTGGCACCTTCCCTGTGGGAGAAGGAGCCGTAAGTTTGCCTTTTCAGAAAAAAGCTTCTGCCGAGAGCGAGCACCGTGACATGCTGAGTCTCTGGGAAAGCAGAGATCCCCAAAGCTGTTGTGCCTGTGGATAGGCTGCAGAGGGATAGTGAAAAACTGCATTAGTTTTCAGGGCTGGCACCTTCCTTGTGGGAGAAGGAGCCGTAAGTTTGCCTTTTCAGAAAAAGGCTCTAGCGAGAGTGAGCACTGTGACATGCTGAGTCTCTGGGAAAGCAGAGATCCCAAAAGCTGTTGTGCCTGTGGATAGGCTGCAGAGGGATAGTGAAAAACTGCATTAGTTTTCAGGGCTGGCACCTTCCCTGTGGGAGAAGGAGCAGTAAGTTTGCCTTTTCAGAAAAAAGCTTCTGCCGAGAGCGAGCACCGTGACATGCTGAGTCTCTGGGAAAGCAGAGATCCCCAAAGCTGTTGTGCCTGTGGATAGGCTGCAGAGGGATAGTGAAAAACTGCATTAGTTTTCAGGGCTGGCACCTTCCCTGTGGGAGAAGGAGCCGTAAGTTTGCCTTTTCAGAAAAAAGCTTCTGCCGAGAGCGAGCACCGTGACATGCTGAGTCTCTGGGAAAGCAGAGATCCCCAAAGCTGTTGTGCCTGTGGATAGGCTGCAGAGGGATAGTGAAAAACTGCATTAGTTTTCAGGGCTGGCACCTTCCCTGTGGGAGAAGGAGCCGTAAGTTTGCCTTTTCAGAAAAAAGCTTCTGCCGAGAGCGAGCACCGTGACATGCTGAGTCTCTGGGAAAGCAGAGATCCCAAAAGCTGTTGTGCCTGTGGATAGGCTGCAGAGGGATAGTGAAAAACTGCATTAGTTTTCAGGGCTGGCACCTTCCCTGTGGGAGAAGGAGCAGTAAGTTTGCCTTTTCAGAAAAAAGCTTCTGCCGAGAGCGAGCACCGTGACATGCTGAGTCTCTGGGAAAGCAGAGATCCCCTAAGCTGTTGTGCCTGTGGATAGGCTGCAGAGGGATAGTGAAAAACTGCATTAGTTTTCAGGGCTGGCACCTTCCCTGTGGGAGAAGGAGCCGTAAGTTTGCCTTTTCAGAAAAAAGCTTCTGCCGAGAGCGAGCACCGTGACATGCTGAGTCTCTGGGAAAGCAGAGATCCCAAAAGCTGTTGTGCCTGTGGATAGGCTGCAGAGGGATAGTGAAAAACTGCATTAGTTTTCAGGGCTGGCACCTTCCCTGTGGGAGAAGGAGCCGTAAGTTTGCCTTTTCAGAAAAAAGCTTCTGCCGAGAGCGAGCACCGTGACATGCTGAGTCTCTGGGAAAGCAGAGATCCCAAAAGCTGTTGTGCCTGTGGATAGGCTGCAGAGGGATAGTGAATACCAGCAAGATCTTTCAGGGCTGGCACCTTCCTTGTGGGAGAAGGAGCCGTAAGTTTGCCTTTTCAGAAAAAGGCTCTAGCGAGAGTGAGCACCGTGACATACTGAGTCTCTGGGAAAGCAGAGATCCCCAAAGCTGTTGTGCCTGTGGATAGGCTGCAGAGGGATAGTGAAAAACTGCATTAGTTTTCAGGGCTGGCACCTTCCCTGTGGGAGAAGGAGCCGTAAGTTTGCCTTTTCAGAAAAAAGCTTCTGCCGAGAGCGAGCACCGTGACATGCTGAGTCTCTGGGAAAGCAGAGATCCCAAAAGCTGTTGTGCCTGTGGATAGGCTGCAGAGGGATAGTGAAAAACTGCATTAGTTTTCAGGGCTGGCACCTTCCCTGTGGGAGAAGGAGCCGTAAGTTTGCCTTTTCAGAAAAAAGCTTCTGCCGAGAGCGAGCACCGTGACATGCTGAGTCTCTGGGAAAGCAGAGATCCCCAAAGCTGTTGTGCCTGTGGATAGGCTGCAGAGGGATAGTGAAAAACTGCATTAGTTTTCAGGGCTGGCACCTTCCCTGTGGGAGAAGGAGCCGTAAGTTTGCCTTTTCAGAAAAAAGCTTCTGCCGAGAGCGAGCACCGTGACATGCTGAGTCTCTGGGAAAGCAGAGATCCCCAAAGCTGTTGTGCCTGTGGATAGGCTGCAGAGGGATAGTGAATACCAGCAAGATCTTTCAGGGCTGGCACCTTCCTTGTGGGAGAAGGAGCCGTAAGTTTGCCTTTTCAGAAAAAGGCTCTAGCGAGAGTGAGCACCGTGACATGCTGAGTCTCTGGGAAAGCAGAGATCCCCAAAGCTGTTGTGCCTGTGGATAGGCTGCAGAGGGATAGTGAAAAACTGCATTAGTTTTCAGGGCTGGCACCTTCCCTGTGGGAGAAGGAGCCATAAGTTTGCCTTTTCAGAAAAAAGCTTCTGCCGAGAGCGAGCACCGTGACATGCTGAGTCTCTGGGAAAGCAGAGATCCCCAAAGCTGTTGTGCCTGTGGATAGGCTGCAGAGGGATAGTGAAAAACTGCATTAGTTTTCAGGGCTGGCACCTTCCCTGTGGGAGAAGGAGCCGTAAGTTTGCCTTTTCAGAAACTAGCTTCTGCCGAGAGCGAGCACCGTGACATGCTGAGTCTCTGGGAAAGCAGAGATCCCAAAAGCTGTTGTGCCTGTGGATAGGCTGCAGAGGGATAGTGAATACCAGCAAGATCTTTCAGGGCTGGCACCTTCCTTGTGGGAGAAGGAGCCGTAAGTTTGCCTTTTCAGAAAAAGGCTCTAGCGAGAGTGAGCACTGTGACATGCTGAGTCTCTGGGAAAAGCAGAGATCCCCAAAGCTGTTGTGCCTGTGGATAGGCTGCAGAGGGATAGTGAAGACCAGCAAGATCTTTCAGGGCTGGCACCTTCCCTGTGGGAGAAGGAGCAGTAAGTTTGCCTTTTCAGAAAAAAGCTTCTGCCGAGAGCGAGCACCGTGACATGCTGAGTCTCTGGGAAAGCAGAGATCCCAAAAGCTGTTGTGCCTGTGGATAGGCTGCAGAGGGATAGTGAATACCAGCAAGATCTTTCAGGGCTGGCACCTTCCCTGTGGGAGAAGGAGCCGTAAGTTTGCCTTTTCAGAAAAAAGCTTCTGCCGAGAGCGAGCACCGTGACATGCTGAGTCTCTGGGAAAGCAGAGATCCCCAAAGCTGTTGTGCCTGTGGATAGGCTGCAGAGGGATAGTGAAAAACTGCATTAGTTTTCAGGGCTGGCACCTTCCCTGTGGGAGAAGGAGCCGTAAGTTTGCCTTTTCAGAAAAAAGCTTCTGCCGAGAGCGAGCACCGTGACATGCTGAGTCTCTGGGAAAGCAGAGATCCCCAAAGCTGTTGTGCCTGTGGATAGGCTGCAGAGGGATAGTGAAAAACTGCATTAGTTTTCAGGGCTGGCACCTTCCCTGTGGGAGAAGGAGCCGTAAGTTTGCCTTTTCAGAAAAAAGCTTCTGCCGAGAGCGAGCACCGTGACATGCTGAGTCTCTGGGAAAGCAGAGATCCCCAAAGCTGTTGTGCCTGTGGATAGGCTGCAGAGGGATAGTGAAAAACTGCATTAGTTTTCAGGGCTGGCACCTTCCCTGTGGGAGAAGGAGCCGTAAGTTTGCCTTTTCAGATAAAGGCTCTAGCGAGAGTGAGCACTGTGACATGCTGAGTCTCTGGGAAAGCAGAGATCCCCAAAGCTGTTGTGCCTGTGGATAGGCTGCAGAGGGATAGTGAAAAACTGCATTAGTTTTCAGGGCTGGCACCTTCCCTGTGGGAGAAGGAGCAGTAAGTTTGCCTTTTCAGAAAAAAGCTTCTGCCGAGAGCGAGCACCGTGACATGCTGAGTCTCTGGGAAAGCAGAGATCCCCAAAGCTGTTGTGCCTGTGGATAGGCTGCAGAGGGATAGTGAAAAACTGCATTAGTTTTCAGGGCTGGCACCTTCCCTGTGGGAGAAGGAGCCGAAAGTTTTCTTTTTCAGAAAAAAGCTTCTGCCGAGAGCGAGCACCGTGACATGCTGAGTCTCTGGGAAAGCAGAGATCCCAAAAGCTGTTGTGCCTGTGGATAGGCTGCAGAGGGATAGTGAAAAACTGCATTAGTTTTCTGGGCTGGCACCTTCCCTGTGGGAGAAGGAGCCGTAAGTTTGCCTTTTCAGAAAAAAGCTTCTGCCGAGAGCGATCACCGTGACATGCTGAGTCTCTGGGAAAGCAGAGATCCCCAAAGCTGTTGTGCCTGTGGATAGGCTGCAGAGGGATAGTGAAAAACTGCATTAGTTTTCAGGGCTGGCACCTTCCCTGTGGGAGAAGGAGCCGTAAGTTTGCCTTTTCAGAAAAAAGCTTCTGCCGAGAGCGAGCACCGTGACATGCTGAGTCTCTGGGAAAGCAGAGATCCCCAAAGCTGTTGTGCCTGTGGATAGGCTGCAGAGGGATAGTGAAAAACTGCATTAGTTTTCAGGGCTGGCACCTTCCCTGTGGGAGAAGGAGCCGAAAGTTTTCTTTTTCAGAAAAAAGCTTCTGCCGAGAGCGAGCACCGTGACATGCTGAGTCTCTGGGAAAGCAGAGATCCCCAAAGCTGTTGTGCCTGTGGATAGGCTGCAGAGGGATAGTGAAAAACTGCATTAGTTTTCAGGGCTGGCACCTTCCCTGTGGGAGAAGGAGCCGTAAGTTTGCCTTTTCAGAAAAAAGCTTCTGCCGAGAGCGAGCACCGTGACATGCTGAGTCTCTGGGAAAGCAGAGATCCCCAAAGCTGTTGTGCCTGTGGATAGGCTGCAGAGGGATAGTGAAAAACTGCATTAGTTTTCAGGGCTGGCACCTTCCCTGTGGGAGAAGGAGCCGTAAGTTTGCCTTTTCAGAAAAAAGCTTCTGCCGAGAGCGAGCACCGTGACATGCTGAGTCTCTGGGAAAGCAGAGATCCCCAAAGCTGTTGTGCCTGTGGATAGGCTGCAGAGGGATAGTGAAAAACTGCATTAGTTTTCAGGGCTGGCACCTTCCCTGTGGGAGAAGGAGCCGTAAGTTTGCCTTTTCAGAAAAAAGCTTCTGCCGAGAGCGAGCACCGTGACATGCTGAGTCTCTGGGAAAGCAGAGATCCCCAAAGCTGTTGTGCCTGTGGATAGGCTGCAGAGGGATAGTGAAGACCAGCAAGATCTTTCAGGGCTGGCACCTTCCCTGTGGGAGAAGGAGCAGTAAGTTTGCCTTTTCAGAAAAAAGCTTCTGCCGAGAGCGAGCACCGTGACATGCTGAGTCTCTGGGAAAGCAGAGATCCCAAAAGCTGTTGTGCCTGTGGATAGGCTGCAGAGGGATAGTGAATACCAGCAAGATCTTTCAGGGCTGGCACCTTCCCTGTGGGAGAAGGAGCCGTAAGTTTGCCTTTTCAGAAAAAAGCTTCTGCCGAGAGCGAGCACCGTGACATGCTGAGTCTCTGGGAAAGCAGAGATCCCCAAAGCTGTTGTGCCTGTGGATAGGCTGCAGAGGGATAGTGAAAAACTGCATTAGTTTTCAGGGCTGGCACCTTCCCTGTGGGAGAAGGAGCCGTAAGTTTGCCTTTTCAGAAAAAAGCTTCTGCCGAGAGCGAGCACCGTGACATGCTGAGTCTCTGGGAAAGCAGAGATCCCCAAAGCTGTTGTGCCTGTGGATAGGCTGCAGAGGGATAGTGAAAAACTGCATTAGTTTTCAGGGCTGGCACCTTCCTTGTGGGAGAAGGAGCCGTAAGTTTGCCTTTTCAGAAAAAGGCTCTAGCGAGAGTGAGCACTGTGACATGCTGAGTCTCTGGGAAAGCAGAGATCCCAAAAGCTGTTGTGCCTGTGGATAGGCTGCAGAGGGATAGTGAAAAACTGCATTAGTTTTCAGGGCTGGCACCTTCCCTGTGGGAGAAGGAGCAGTAAGTTTGCCTTTTCAGAAAAAAGCTTCTGCCGAGAGCGAGCACCGTGACATGCTGAGTCTCTGGGAAAGCAGAGATCCCCAAAGCTGTTGTGCCTGTGGATAGGCTGCAGAGGGATAGTGAAAAACTGCATTAGTTTTCAGGGCTGGCACCTTCCCTGTGGGAGAAGGAGCCGTAAGTTTGCCTTTTCAGAAAAAAGCTTCTGCCGAGAGCGAGCACCGTGACATGCTGAGTCTCTGGGAAAGCAGAGATCCCCAAAGCTGTTGTGCCTGTGGATAGGCTGCAGAGGGATAGTGAAAAACTGCATTAGTTTTCAGGGCTGGCACCTTCCCTGTGGGAGAAGGAGCCGTAAGTTTGCCTTTTCAGAAAAAAGCTTCTGCCGAGAGCGAGCACCGTGACATGCTGAGTCTCTGGGAAAGCAGAGATCCCAAAAGCTGTTGTGCCTGTGGATAGGCTGCAGAGGGATAGTGAAAAACTGCATTAGTTTTCAGGGCTGGCACCTTCCCTGTGGGAGAAGGAGCAGTAAGTTTGCCTTTTCAGAAAAAAGCTTCTGCCGAGAGCGAGCACCGTGACATGCTGAGTCTCTGGGAAAGCAGAGATCCCCTAAGCTGTTGTGCCTGTGGATAGGCTGCAGAGGGATAGTGAAAAACTGCATTAGTTTTCAGGGCTGGCACCTTCCCTGTGGGAGAAGGAGCCGTAAGTTTGCCTTTTCAGAAAAAAGCTTCTGCCGAGAGCGAGCACCGTGACATGCTGAGTCTCTGGGAAAGCAGAGATCCCAAAAGCTGTTGTGCCTGTGGATAGGCTGCAGAGGGATAGTGAAAAACTGCATTAGTTTTCAGGGCTGGCACCTTCCCTGTGGGAGAAGGAGCCGTAAGTTTGCCTTTTCAGAAAAAAGCTTCTGCCGAGAGCGAGCACCGTGACATGCTGAGTCTCTGGGAAAGCAGAGATCCCCAAAGCTGTTGTGCCTGTGGATAGGCTGCAGAGGGATAGTGAATACCAGCAAGATCTTTCAGGGCTGGCACCTTCCCTGTGGGAGAAGGAGCCGTAAGTTTGCCTTTTCAGAAAAAGGCTCTAGCGAGAGTGAGCACCGTGACATGCTGAGTCTCTGGGAAAGCAGAGATCCCCAAAGCTGTTGTGCCTGTGGATAGGCTGCAGAGGGATAGTGAAAAACTGCATTAGTTTTCAGGGCTGGCACCTTCCCTGTGGGAGAAGGAGCCGTAAGTTTGCCTTTTCAGAAAAAAGCTTCTGCCGAGAGCGAGCACCGTGACATGCTGAGTCTCTGGGAAAGCAGAGATCCCAAAAGCTGTTGTGCCTGTGGATAGGCTGCAGAGGGATAGTGAAAAACTGCATTAGTTTTCAGGGCTGGCACCTTCCCTGTGGGAGAAGGAGCCGTAAGTTTGCCTTTTCAGAAAAAAGCTTCTGCCGAGAGCGAGCACCGTGACATGCTGAGTCTCTGGGAAAGCAGAGATCCCCAAAGCTGTTGTGCCTGTGGATAGGCTGCAGAGGGATAGTGAATACCAGCAAGATCTTTCAGGGCTGGCACCTTCCTTGTGGGAGAAGGAGCCGTAAGTTTGCCTTTTCAGAAAAAGGCTCTAGCGAGAGTGAGCACCGTGACATGCTGAGTCTCTGGGAAAGCAGAGATCCCCAAAGCTGTTGTGCCTGTGGATAGGCTGCAGAGGGATAGTGAAAAACTGCATTAGTTTTCAGGGCTGGCACCTTCCCTGTGGGAGAAGGAGCCATAAGTTTGCCTTTTCAGAAAAAAGCTTCTGCCGAGAGCGAGCACCGTGACATGCTGAGTCTCTGGGAAAGCAGAGATCCCCAAAGCTGTTGTGCCTGTGGATAGGCTGCAGAGGGATAGTGAAAAACTGCATTAGTTTTCAGGGCTGGCACCTTCCCTGTGGGAGAAGGAGCCGTAAGTTTGCCTTTTCAGAAAAAAGCTTCTGCCGAGAGCGAGCACCGTGACATGCTGAGTCTCTGGGAAAGCAGAGATCCCCAAAGCTGTTGTGCCTGTGGATAGGCTGCAGAGGGATAGTGAAAAACTGCATTAGTTTTCAGGGCTGGCACCTTCCCTGTGGGAGAAGGAGCCGTAAGTTTGCCTTTTCAGAAAAAAGCTTCTGCCGAGAGCGAGCACCGTGACATGCTGAGTCTCTGGGAAAGCAGAGATCCCCAAAGCTGTTGTGCCTGTGGATAGGCTGCAGAGGGATAGTGAAGACCAGCAAGATCTTTCAGGGCTGGCACCTTCCCTGTGGGAGAAGGAGCAGTAAGTTTGCCTTTTCAGAAAAAAGCTTCTGCCGAGAGCGAGCACCGTGACATGCTGAGTCTCTGGGAAAGCAGAGATCCCAAAAGCTGTTGTGCCTGTGGATAGGCTGCAGAGGGATAGTGAATACCAGCAAGATCTTTCAGGGCTGGCACCTTCCCTGTGGGAGAAGGAGCCGTAAGTTTGCCTTTTCAGAAAAAAGCTTCTGCCGAGAGCGAGCACCGTGACATGCTGAGTCTCTGGGAAAGCAGAGATCCCCAAAGCTGTTGTGCCTGTGGATAGGCTGCAGAGGGATAGTGAAAAACTGCATTAGTTTTCAGGGCTGGCACCTTCCCTGTGGGAGAAGGAGCCGTAAGTTTGCCTTTTCAGAAAAAAGCTTCTGCCGAGAGCGAGCACCGTGACATGCTGAGTCTCTGGGAAAGCAGAGATCCCAAAAGCTGTTGTGCCTGTGGATAGGCTGCAGAGGGATAGTGAAAAACTGCATTAGTTTTCAGGGCTGGCACCTTCCCTGTGGGAGAAGGAGCCGTAAGTTTGCCTTTTCAGAAAAAAGCTTCTGCCGAGAGCGAGCACCGTGACATGCTGAGTCTCTGGGAAAGCAGAGATCCCCAAAGCTGTTGTGCCTGTGGATAGGCTGCAGAGGGATAGTGAAAAACTGCATTAGTTTTCAGGGCTGGCACCTTCCTTGTGGGAGAAGGAGCCGTAAGTTTGCCTTTTCAGAAAAAGGCTCTAGCGAGAGTGAGCACTGTGACATGCTGAGTCTCTGGGAAAGCAGAGATCCCAAAAGCTGTTGTGCCTGTGGATAGGCTGCAGAGGGATAGTGAAAAACTGCATTAGTTTTCAGGGCTGGCACCTTCCCTGTGGGAGAAGGAGCAGTAAGTTTGCCTTTTCAGAAAAAAGCTTCTGCCGAGAGCGAGCACCGTGACATGCTGAGTCTCTGGGAAAGCAGAGATCCCCAAAGCTGTTGTGCCTGTGGATAGGCTGCAGAGGGATAGTGAAAAACTGCATTAGTTTTCAGGGCTGGCACCTTCCCTGTGGGAGAAGGAGCCGTAAGTTTGCCTTTTCAGAAAAAAGCTTCTGCCGAGAGCGAGCACCGTGACATGCTGAGTCTCTGGGAAAGCAGAGATCCCCAAAGCTGTTGTGCCTGTGGATAGGCTGCAGAGGGATAGTGAAAAACTGCATTAGTTTTCAGGGCTGGCACCTTCCCTGTGGGAGAAGGAGCCGTAAGTTTGCCTTTTCAGAAAAAAGCTTCTGCCGAGAGCGAGCACCGTGACATGCTGAGTCTCTGGGAAAGCAGAGATCCCAAAAGCTGTTGTGCCTGTGGATAGGCTGCAGAGGGATAGTGAAAAACTGCATTAGTTTTCAGGGCTGGCACCTTCCCTGTGGGAGAAGGAGCAGTAAGTTTGCCTTTTCAGAAAAAAGCTTCTGCCGAGAGCGAGCACCGTGACATGCTGAGTCTCTGGGAAAGCAGAGATCCCCTAAGCTGTTGTGCCTGTGGATAGGCTGCAGAGGGATAGTGAAAAACTGCATTAGTTTTCAGGGCTGGCACCTTCCCTGTGGGAGAAGGAGCCGTAAGTTTGCCTTTTCAGAAAAAAGCTTCTGCCGAGAGCGAGCACCGTGACATGCTGAGTCTCTGGGAAAGCAGAGATCCCAAAAGCTGTTGTGCCTGTGGATAGGCTGCAGAGGGATAGTGAAAAACTGCATTAGTTTTCAGGGCTGGCACCTTCCCTGTGGGAGAAGGAGCCGTAAGTTTGCCTTTTCAGAAAAAAGCTTCTGCCGAGAGCGAGCACCGTGACATGCTGAGTCTCTGGGAAAGCAGAGATCCCAAAAGCTGTTGTGCCTGTGGATAGGCTGCAGAGGGATAGTGAATACCAGCAAGATCTTTCAGGGCTGGCACCTTCCTTGTGGGAGAAGGAGCCGTAAGTTTGCCTTTTCAGAAAAAGGCTCTAGCGAGAGTGAGCACCGTGACATACTGAGTCTCTGGGAAAGCAGAGATCCCCAAAGCTGTTGTGCCTGTGGATAGGCTGCAGAGGGATAGTGAAAAACTGCATTAGTTTTCAGGGCTGGCACCTTCCCTGTGGGAGAAGGAGCCGTAAGTTTGCCTTTTCAGAAAAAAGCTTCTGCCGAGAGCGAGCACCGTGACATGCTGAGTCTCTGGGAAAGCAGAGATCCCAAAAGCTGTTGTGCCTGTGGATAGGCTGCAGAGGGATAGTGAAAAACTGCATTAGTTTTCAGGGCTGGCACCTTCCCTGTGGGAGAAGGAGCCGTAAGTTTGCCTTTTCAGAAAAAAGCTTCTGCCGAGAGCGAGCACCGTGACATGCTGAGTCTCTGGGAAAGCAGAGATCCCCAAAGCTGTTGTGCCTGTGGATAGGCTGCAGAGGGATAGTGAAAAACTGCATTAGTTTTCAGGGCTGGCACCTTCCCTGTGGGAGAAGGAGCCGTAAGTTTGCCTTTTCAGAAAAAAGCTTCTGCCGAGAGCGAGCACCGTGACATGCTGAGTCTCTGGGAAAGCAGAGATCCCCAAAGCTGTTGTGCCTGTGGATAGGCTGCAGAGGGATAGTGAATACCAGCAAGATCTTTCAGGGCTGGCACCTTCCTTGTGGGAGAAGGAGCCGTAAGTTTGCCTTTTCAGAAAAAGGCTCTAGCGAGAGTGAGCACCGTGACATGCTGAGTCTCTGGGAAAGCAGAGATCCCCAAAGCTGTTGTGCCTGTGGATAGGCTGCAGAGGGATAGTGAAAAACTGCATTAGTTTTCAGGGCTGGCACCTTCCCTGTGGGAGAAGGAGCCATAAGTTTGCCTTTTCAGAAAAAAGCTTCTGCCGAGAGCGAGCACCGTGACATGCTGAGTCTCTGGGAAAGCAGAGATCCCCAAAGCTGTTGTGCCTGTGGATAGGCTGCAGAGGGATAGTGAAAAACTGCATTAGTTTTGAGGGCTGGCACCTTCCCTGTGGGAGAAGGAGCCGTAAGTTTGCCTTTTCAGAAACAAGCTTCTGCCGAGAGCGAGCACCGTGACATGCTGAGTCTCTGGGAAAGCAGAGATCCCAAAAGCTGTTGTGCCTGTGGATAGGCTGCAGAGGGATAGTGAATACCAGCAAGATCTTTCAGGGCTGGCACCTTCCCTGTGGGAGAAGGAGCCGTAAGTTTGCCTTTTCAGAAAAAGGCTCTAGCGAGAGTGAGCACTGTGACATGCTGAGTCTCTGGGAAAAGCAGAGATCCCCAAAGCTGTTGTGCCTGTGGATAGGCTGCAGAGGGATAGTGAAGACCAGCAAGATCTTTCAGGGCTGGCACCTTCCCTGTGGGAGAAGGAGCAGTAAGTTTGCCTTTTCAGAAAAAAGCTTCTGCCGAGAGCGAGCACCGTGACATGCTGAGTCTCTGGGAAAGCAGAGATCCCAAAAGCTGTTGTGCCTGTGGATAGGCTGCAGAGGGATAGTGAATACCAGCAAGATCTTTCAGGGCTGGCACCTTCCCTGTGGGAGAAGGAGCCGTAAGTTTGCCTTTTCAGAAAAAAGCTTCTGCCGAGAGCGAGCACCGTGACATGCTGAGTCTCTGGGAAAGCAGAGATCCCCAAAGCTGTTGTGCCTGTGGATAGGCTGCAGAGGGATAGTGAAAAACTGCATTAGTTTTCAGGGCTGGCACCTTCCCTGTGGGAGAAGGAGCCGTAAGTTTGCCTTTTCAGAAAAAAGCTTCTGCCGAGAGCGAGCACCGTGACATGCTGAGTCTCTGGGAAAGCAGAGATCCCCAAAGCTGTTGTGCCTGTGGATAGGCTGCAGAGGGATAGTGAAAAACTGCATTAGTTTTCAGGGCTGGCACCTTCCCTGTGGGAGAAGGAGCCGTAAGTTTGCCTTTTCAGAAAAAAGCTTCTGCCGAGAGCGAGCACCGTGACATGCTGAGTCTCTGGGAAAGCAGAGATCCCCAAAGCTGTTGTGCCTGTGGATAGGCTGCAGAGGGATAGTGAAAAACTGCATTAGTTTTCAGGGCTGGCACCTTCCCTGTGGGAGAAGGAGCCGTAAGTTTGCCTTTTCAGATAAAGGCTCTAGCGAGAGTGAGCACTGTGACATGCTGAGTCTCTGGGAAAGCAGAGATCCCCAAAGCTGTTGTGCCTGTGGATAGGCTGCAGAGGGATAGTGAAAAACTGCATTAGTTTTCAGGGCTGGCACCTTCCCTGTGGGAGAAGGAGCAGTAAGTTTGCCTTTTCAGAAAAAAGCTTCTGCCGAGAGCGAGCACCGTGACATGCTGAGTCTCTGGGAAAGCAGAGATCCCCAAAGCTGTTGTGCCTGTGGATAGGCTGCAGAGGGATAGTGAAAAACTGCATTAGTTTTCAGGGCTGGCACCTTCCCTGTGGGAGAAGGAGCCGAAAGTTTTCTTTTTCAGAAAAAAGCTTCTGCCGAGAGCGAGCACCGTGACATGCTGAGTCTCTGGGAAAGCAGAGATCCCAAAAGCTGTTGTGCCTGTGGATAGGCTGCAGAGGGATAGTGAAAAACTGCATTAGTTTTCAGGGCTGGCACCTTCCCTGTGGGAGAAGGAGCCGTAAGTTTGCCTTTTCAGAAAAAAGCTTCTGCCGAGAGCGATCACCGTGACATGCTGAGTCTCTGGGAAAGCAGAGATCCCCAAAGCTGTTGTGCCTGTGGATAGGCTGCAGAGGGATAGTGAAAAACTGCATTAGTTTTCAGGGCTGGCACCTTCCCTGTGGGAGAAGGAGCCATAAGTTTGCCTTTTCAGAAAAAAGCTTCTGCCGAGAGCGAGCACCGTGACATGCTGAGTCTCTGGGAAAGCAGAGATCCCCAAAGCTGTTGTGCCTGTGGATAGGCTGCAGAGGGATAGTGAAAAACTGCATTAGTTTTCAGGGCTGGCACCTTCCCTGTGGGAGAAGGAGCCGAAAGTTTTCTTTTTCAGAAAAAAGCTTCTGCCGAGAGCGAGCACCGTGACATGCTGAGTCTCTGGGAAAGCAGAGATCCCCAAAGCTGTTGTGCCTGTGGATAGGCTGCAGAGGGATAGTGAAAAACTGCATTAGTTTTCAGGGCTGGCACCTTCCCTGTGGGAGAAGGAGCCGTAAGTTTGCCTTTTCAGAAAAAAGCTTCTGCCGAGAGCGAGCACCGTGACATGCTGAGTCTCTGGGAAAGCAGAGATCCCCAAAGCTGTTGTGCCTGTGGATAGGCTGCAGAGGGATAGTGAAAAACTGCATTAGTTTTCAGGGCTGGCACCTTCCCTGTGGGAGAAGGAGCCGTAAGTTTGCCTTTTCAGAAAAAAGCTTCTGCCGAGAGCGAGCACCGTGACATGCTGAGTCTCTGGGAAAGCAGAGATCCCAAAAGCTGTTGTGCCTGTGGATAGGCTGCAGAGGGATAGTGAAAAACTGCATTAGTTTTCAGGGCTGGCACCTTCCCTGTGGGAGAAGGAGCCGAAAGTTTTCTTTTTCAGAAAAAAGCTTCTGCCGAGAGCGAGCACCGTGACATGCTGAGTCTCTGGGAAAGCAGAGATCCCCAAAGCTGTTGTGCCTGTGGATAGGCTGCAGAGGGATAGTGAAAAACTGCATTAGTTTTCAGGGCTGGCACCTTCCCTGTGGGAGAAGGAGCCGTAAGTTTGCCTTTTCAGAAAAAAGCTTCTGCCGAGAGCGAGCACCGTGACATGCTGAGTCTCTGGGAAAGCAGAGATCCCCAAAGCTGTTGTGCCTGTGGATAGGCTGCAGAGGGATAGTGAAAAACTGCATTAGTTTTCAGGGCTGGCACCTTCCCCGTGGGAGAAGGAGCCGTAAGTTTGCCTTTTCAGAAAAAAGCTTCTGCCGAGAGCGAGCACCGTGACATGCTGAGTCTCTGGGAAAGCAGAGATCCCAAAAGCTGTTGTGCCTGTGGATAGGCTGCAGAGGGATAGTGAAAAACTGCATTAGTTTTCAGGGCTGGCACCTTCCCTGTGGGAGAAGGTGCCGTAAGTTTGCCTTTTCAGAAAAAAGCTTCTGCCGAGAGCGAGCACCGTGACATGCTGAGTCTCTGGGAAAGCAGAGATCCCCAAAGCTGTTGTGCCTGTGGATAGGCTGCAGAGGGATAGTGAAAAACTGCATTAGTTTTCAGGGCTGGCACCTTCCCTGTGGGAGAAGGAGCCGTAGGTTTGCCTTTTCAGAAAAAAGCTTCTGCCGAGAGCGAGCACCGTGACATGCTGAGTCTCTCGGAAAGCAGAGATCCCAAAAGCTGTTGTGCCTGTGGATAGGCTGCAGAGGGATAGTGAAAAACTGCATTAGTTTTCAGGGCTGGCACCTTCCCTGTGGGTGAAGGAGCCGTAAGTTTGCCTTTTCAGAAAAAAGCTTCTGCCGAGAGCGAGCACCGTGACATGCTGAGTCTCTGGGAAAGCAGAGATCCCCAAAGCTGTTGTGCCTGTGGATAGGCTGCAGAGGGATAGTGAAAAACTGCATTAGTTTTCAGGGCTGGCACCTTCCCTGTGGGAGAAGGAGCCGTAAGTTTGCCTTTTCAGAAAAAAGCTTCTGCCGAGAGCGAGCACCGTGACATGCTGAGTCTCTGGGAAAGCAGAGATCCCAAAAGCTGTTGTGCCTGTGGATAGGCTGCAGAGGGATAGTGAAGACCAGCAAGATCTTTCAGGGCTAGCACCTTCCTTGTGGGAGAAGGAGCCAGACGTTTGCCTTCTCAGAAAAAGCTTCTGCCGAGAACGAGAACCGTGACATGCTGAGTCTCTGGGAAAGCAGAGATCCCCAGTTCTGTTGCGGCTAAAGATAGGCTGCAGAGGGATAGTGAATACCAGCAAGATCTTTCAGGGCTGGCACCTTCCTTGTGGGAGAAGGAGCCGTAAGTTTGCCTTTTCAGAAAAAAGCTTCTGCCGAGAGCGAGCACCGTGACATGCTGAGTCTCTGGGAAAGTAGAGATCCCCACTGCTGTTGCGGCTAAAGATAGGCTGCAGAGGGATAGTGAATACCAGCAAGATCTTTCAGGGCTGGCACCTTCCTTGTGGGAGAAGGAGCCGTAAGTTTGCCTTTTCAGAAAAAAGCTTCTGCCGAGAGCGAGCACCGTGACATGCTGAGTCTCTGGGAAAGCAGAGATCCCCAAAGCTGTTGTGCCTGTGGATAGGCTGCAGAGGGATAGTGAAAAACTGCATTAGTTTTCAGGGCTGGCACCTTCCCTGTGGGAGAAGGAGCCGTAAGTTTGCCTTTTCAGAAAAAAGCTTCTGCCGAGAGCGAGCACCGTGACATGCTGAGTCTCTGGGAAAGCAGAGATCCCAAAAGCTGTTGTGCCTGTGGATAGGCTGCAGAGGGATAGTGAATACCAGCAAGATCTTTCAGGGCTGGCACCTTCCTTGTGGGAGAAGGAGCCGTAAGTTTGCCTTTTCAGAAAAAGGCTCTGGCGAGAGTAAGCACTGTGACATGCTGAGTCTCTGGGAAAGCAGAGATCCCCAGTTCTGTTGCGGCTAAAGATAGGCTGCAGAGGGATAGTGAATACCAGCAAGATCTTTCAGGGCTAGCACCTTCCTTGTGGGAGAAGGAGCCACACTTTTGCCTTCTCAGAAAAAGCTTCTGCCGAGAACGAGCACCGTGACATGCTGAGTCTCTGGGATAGCAGAGATCCCCAGTGCTGCTGCGGCTAAAGGATCCCCAGTGCTGTTGTGCCTGTGGATAGGCTGCAGGTGGCGGTGAAGACCACAAAATCTTTCAGGCCTGGCACTTGCCTTGCAGGAGAAGGAGCCAGACGTTTGCCTTTTCAGAAAAAAGCTTCTGCCGATAACGAGCACCGTGAGATGCTGAGTCTCTGGGAAAGCAGAGATCCCCAGTGCTGTTGCGGCTAAAGATAGGCTGCAGAGGGATAGTGAATACCAGCAAGATCTTTCAGGGCTGGCACCTTCCTTGTGGGAGAAGGAGCCGTAAGTTTGCCTTTTCAGAAAAAGGCTCTGGCGAGAGTGAGCACCGTGACATGCTGAGTCTCTGGGAAAGCAGAGATCCCCAAAGCTCTTGTGCCTGTGGATAGGCTGCAGAGGGATACTGAATAACAGCAAGATCTTTCAGGGCTGGCACCTTCCCTGTGGGAGAAGGAGCCGAAAGTTTTCTTTTTCAGAAAAAAGCTTCTGCCGAGAGCGAGCACCGTGACATGCTGAGTCTCTGGGAAAGCAGAGATCCCCAAAGCTGTTGTGCCTGTGGATAGGCTGCAGAGGGATAGTGAAAAACTGCATTAGTTTTCAGGGCTGGCACCTTCCCTGTGGGAGAAGGAGCCGTAAGTTTGCCTTTTCAGGAAAAAGCTTCTGCCGAGAGCGAGCACCGTGACATGCTGAGTCTCTGGGAAAGCAGAGATCCCCAAAGCTGTTGTGCCTGTGGATAGGCTGCAGAGGGATAGTGAAAAACTGCATTAGTTTTCAGGGCTGGCACCTTCCCTGTGGGAGAAGGAGCCGTAAGTTTGCCTTTTCAGAAAAAAGGTTCTGCCGAGAGCGAGCACCGTGACATGCTGAGTCTCTGGGAAAGCAGAGATCCCCAAAGCTGTTGTGCCTGTGGATAGGCTGCAGAGGGATAGTGAAAAACTGCATTAGTTTTCAGGGCTGGCACCTTCCCTGTGGGAGAAGGAGCCGTAAGTTTGCCTTTTCAGAAAAAAGCTTCTGCCGAGAGCGAGCACCGTGACATGCTGAGTCTCTGGGAAAGCAGAGATCCCCAAAGCTGTTGTGCCTGTGGATAGGCTGCAGAGGGATAGTGAAAAACTGCATTAGTTTTCAGGGCTGGCACCTTCCCTGTGGGAGAAGGAGCCGTAAGTTTGCCTTTTCAGAAAAAAGCTTCTGCCGAGAGCGAGCACCGTGACATGCTGAGTCTCTGGGAAAGCAGAGATCCCCAAAGCTGTTGTGCCTGTGGATAGGCTGCAGAGGGATAGTGAAGACCAGCAAGATCTTTCAGGGCTAGCACCTTCCTTGTGGGAGAAGGAGCCAGACGTTTGCCTTATCAGAAAAAGCTTCTGCCGAGAACGAGCACCGTGACATGCTGAGTCTCTGGGAAAGCAGAGATCCCCAGTGCTGTTGCGGCTAAAGATAGGCTGCAGAGGGATAGTGAAGACCAGCAAGATCTTTCAGGGCTGGCACCTTCCTTGTGGGAGAAGGAGCCGTAAGTTTGCCTTTTCAGAAAAAAGCTTCTGCCGAGAGCGAGCACCGTGACATGCTGAGTCTCTGGGAAAGTAGAGATCCCCACTGCTGTTGCGGCTAAAGATAGGCTGCAGAGGGATAGTGAATACCAGCAAGATCTTTCAGGGCTGGCACCTTCCTTGTGGGAGAAGGAGCCGTAAGTTTGCCTTTTCAGAAAAAAGCTTCTGCCGAGAGCGAGCACCGTGACATGCTGAGTCTCTGGGAAAGCAGAGATCCCCAAAGCTGTTGTGCCTGTGGATAGGCTGCAGAGGGATAGTGAATACCAGCAAGATCTTTCAGGGCTAGCACCTTCCTTGTGGGAGAAGGAGCCACACTTTTGCCTTCTCAGAAAAAGCTTCTGCCGAGAACGAGCACCGTGACATGCTGAGTCTCTGGGAAAGCAGAGATCCCCAGTGCTGTTGTGGCTAAAGATAGGCTGCAGGGGGATAGTGAATACCAGCAAGATCTTTCAGGGCTGGCACCTTCCTTGTGGGAGAAGGAGCCGTAAGTTTGCCTTTTCAGAAAAAGGCTCTGGCGAGAGCGAGCACCGTGACATGCTGAGTCTCTGGGAAAGCAGAGATCCCCAAAGCTGTTGTGCCTGTGGATAGGCTGCAGAGGGATAGTGAAAAACTGCATTAGTTTTCAGGGCTGGCACCTTCCCTGTGGGAGAAGGAGCCGTAAGTTTGCCTTTTCAGAAAAAAGCTTCTGCCGAGAGCGATCACCGTGACATGCTGAGTCTCTGGGAAAGCAGAGATCCCAAAAGCTGTTGTGCCTGTGGATAGGCTGCAGAGGGATAGTGAAAAACTGCATTAGTTTTCAGGGCTGGCACCTTCCCTGTGGGAGAAGGAGCCGTAAGTTTGCCTTTTCAGAAAAAAGCTTCTGCCGAGAGCGAGCACCGTGACATGCTGAGTCTCTGGGAAAGCAGAGATCCCCAAAGCTGTTGTGCCTGTGGATAGGCTGCAGAGGGATAGTGAAAAACTGCATTAGTTTTCAGGGCTGGCACCTTCCCTGTGGGAGAAGGAGCCGAAAGTTTTCTTTTTCAGAAAAAAGCTTCTGCCGAGAGCGAGCACCGTGACATGCTGAGTCTCTGGGAAAGCAGAGATCCCCAAAGCTGTTGTGCCTGTGGATAGGCTGCAGAGGGATAGTGAAAAACTGCATTAGTTTTCAGGGCTGGCACCTTCCCTGTGGGAGAAGGAGCCGTAAGTTTGCCTTTTCAGAAAAAAGCTTCTGCCGAGAGCGAGCACCGTGACATGCTGAGTCTCTGGGAAAGCAGAGATCCCCAAAGCTGTTGTGCCTGTGGATAGGCTGCAGAGGGATAGTGAAAAACTGCATTAGTTTTCAGGGCTGGCACCTTCCCTGTGGGAGAAGGAGCCGTAAGTTTGCCTTTTCAGAAAAAAGCTTCTGCCGAGAGCGAGCACCGTGACATGCTGAGTCTCTGGGAAAGCAGAGATCCCCAAAGCTGTTGTGCCTGTGGATAGGCTGCAGAGGGATAGTGAAAAACTGCATTAGTTTTCAGGGCTGGCACCTTCCCTGTGGGAGAAGGAGCCGTAAGTTTGCCTTTTCAGGAAAAAGCTTCTGCCGAGAGCGAGCACCGTGACATGCTGAGTCTCTGGGAAAGCAGAGATCCCCAAAGCTGTTGTGCCTGTGGATAGGCTGCAGAGGGATAGTGAAAAACTGCATTAGTTTTCAGGGCTGGCACCTTCCCTGTGGGAGAAGGAGCCGTAAGTTTGCCTTTTCAGAAAAAAGCTTCTGCCGAGAGCGAGCACCGTGACATGCTGAGTCTCTGGGAAAGCAGAGATCCCCAAAGCTGTTGTGCCTGTGGATAGGCTGCAGAGGGATAGTGAAAAACTGCATTAGTTTTCAGGGCTGGCACCTTCCCTGTGGGAGAAGGAGCCGTAAGTTTGCCTTTTCAGAAAAAAGCTTCTGCCGAGAGCGAGCACCGTGACATGCTGAGTCTCTGGGAAAGCAGAGATCCCAAAAGCTGTTGTGCCTGTGGATAGGCTGCAGAGGGATAGTGAAAAACTGCATTAGTTTTCAGGGCTGGCACCTTCCCTGTGGGAGAAGGAGCCGTAAGTTTGCCTTTTCAGAAAAAAGCTTCTGCCGAGAGCGAGCACCGTGACATGCTGAGTCTCTGGGAAAGCAGAGATCCCCAAAGCTGTTGTGCCTGTGGATAGGCTGCAGAGGGATAGTGAAAAACTGCATTAGTTTTCAGGGCTGGCACCTTCCCTGTGGGAGAAGGAGCCGTAAGTTTGCCTTTTCAGAAAAAAGCTTCTGCCGAGAGCGAGCACCGTGACATGCTGAGTCTCTGGGAAAGCAGAGATCCCCAAAGCTGTTGTGCCTGTGGATAGGCTGCAGAGGGATAGTGAAAAACTGCATTAGTTTTCAGGGCTGGCACCTTCCCTGTGGGAGAAGGAGCCGTAAGTTTGCCTTTTCAGAAAAAAGCTTCTGCCGAGAGCGAGCACCGTGACATGCTGAGTCTCTGGGAAAGCAGAGATCCCCAAAGCTGTTGTGCCTGTGGATAGGCTGCAGAGGGATAGTGAAGACCAGCAAGATCTTTCAGGGCTAGCACCTTCCTTGTGGGAGAAGGAGCCAGACGTTTGCCTTATCAGAAAAAGCTTCTGCCGAGAACGAGCACCGTGACATGCTGAGTCTCTGGGAAAGCAGAGATCCCCAGTGCTGTTGCGGCTAAAGATAGGCTGCAGAGGGATAGTGAAGACCAGCAAGATCTTTCAGGGCTGGCACCTTCCTTGTGGGAGAAGGAGCCGTAAGTTTGCCTTTTCAGAAAAAAGCTTCTGCCGAGAGCGAGCACCGTGACATGCTGAGTCTCTGGGAAAGCAGAGATCCCCAGTGCTGTTGTGCCTGTGGATAGGCTGCAGAGGGATAGTGAAGAGCTGCATTAGCTTTCAGGCCTGGCACCTTCCTTGTGGGAGAAGGAGCCGAAAGTTTTCTTTTTCAGAAAAAAGCTTCTGCCGAGAGCGAGCACCGTGACATGCTGAGTCTCTGGGAAAGCAGAGATCCCCAAAGCTGTTGTGCCTGTGGATAGGCTGCAGAGGGATAGTGAATACCAGCAAGATCTTTCAGGGCTAGCACCTTCCTTGTGGGAGAAGGAGCCACACTTTTGCCTTCTCAGAAAAAGCTTCTGCCGAGAACGAGCACCGTGACATGCTGAGTCTCTGGGAAAGCAGAGATCCCCAGTGCTGTTGTGGCTAAAGATAGGCTGCAGGGGGATAGTGAATACCAGCAAGATCTTTCAGGGCTGGCACCTTCCTTGTGGGAGAAGGAGCCGTAAGTTTGCCTTTTCAGAAAAAGGCTCTGGCGAGAGCGAGCACCGTGACATGCTGAGTCTCTGGGAAAGCAGAGATCCCCAAAGCTGTTGTGCCTGTGGATAGGCTGCAGAGGGATAGTGAAAAACTGCATTAGTTTTCAGGGCTGGCACCTTCCCTGTGGGAGAAGGAGCCGTAAGTTTGCCTTTTCAGAAAAAAGCTTCTGCCGAGAGCGAGCACCGTGACATGCTGAGTCTCTGGGAAAGCAGAGATCCCCAAAGCTGTTGTGCCTGTGGATAGGCTGCAGAGGGATAGTGAAAAACTGCATTAGTTTTCAGGGCTGGCACCTTCCCTGTGGGAGAAGGAGCCGTAAGTTTGCCTTTTCAGGAAAAAGCTTCTGCCGAGAGCGAGCACCGTGACATGCTGAGTCTCTGGGAAAGCAGAGATCCCCAAAGCTGTTGTGCCTGTGGATAGGCTGCAGAGGGATAGTGAAAAACTGCATTAGTTTTCAGGGCTGGCACCTTCCCTGTGGGAGAAGGAGCCGTAAGTTTGCCTTTTCAGAAAAAAGCTTCTGCCGAGAGCGAGCACCGTGACATGCTGAGTCTCTGGGAAAGCAGAGATCCCCAAAGCTGTTGTGCCTGTGGATAGGCTGCAGAGGGATAGTGAAAAACTGCATTAGTTTTCAGGGCTGGCACCTTCCCTGTGGGAGAAGGAGCCGTAAGTTTGCCTTTTCAGAAAAAAGCTTCTGCCGAGAGCGAGCACCGTGACATGCTGAGTCTCTGGGAAAGCAGAGATCCCCAAAGCTGTTGTGCCTGTGGATAGGCTGCAGAGGGATAGTGAAAAACTGCATTAGTTTTCAGGGCTGGCACCTTCCCTGTGGGAGAAGGAGCCGTAAGTTTGCCTTTTCAGAAAAAAGCTTCTGCCGAGAGCGAGCACCGTGACATGCTGAGTCTCTGGGAAAGCAGAGATCCCCAAAGCTGTTGTGCCTGTGGATAGGCTGCAGAGGGATAGTGAAAAACTGCATTAGTTTTCAGGGCTGGCACCTTCCCTGTGGGAGAAGGAGCCGTAAGTTTGCCTTTTCAGAAAAAAGCTTCTGCCGAGAGCGAGCACCGTGACATGCTGAGTCTCTGGGAAAGCAGAGATCCCCAAAGCTGTTGTGCCTGTGGATAGGCTGCAGAGGGATAGTGAAAAACTGCATTAGTTTTCAGGGCTGGCACCTTCCCTGTGGGAGAAGGAGCCGTAAGTTTGCCTTTTCAGAAAAAAGCTTCTGCCGAGAGCGAGCACCGTGACATGCTGAGTCTCTGGGAAAGCAGAGATCCCCAAAGCTGTTGTGCCTGTGGATAGGCTGCAGAGGGATAGTGAAGACCAGCAAGATCTTTCAGGGCTAGCACCTTCCTTGTGGGAGAAGGAGCCAGACGTTTGCCTTATCAGAAAAAGCTTCTGCCGAGAACGAGCACCGTGACATGCTGAGTCTCTGGGAAAGCAGAGATCCCCAGTGCTGTTGCGGCTAAAGATAGGCTGCAGAGGGATAGTGAAGACCAGCAAGATCTTTCAGGGCTGGCACCTTCCCTGTGGGAGAAGGAGCCGTAAGTTTGCCTTTTCAGAAAAAAGCTTCTGCCGAGAGCGAGCACCGTGACATGCTGAGTCTCTGGGAAAGCAGAGATCCCCAGTGCTGTTGTGCCTGTGGATAGGCTGCAGAGGGATAGTGAAGAGCTGCATTAGCTTTCAGGCCTGGCACCTTCCTTGTGGGAGAAGGAGCCGAAAGTTTTCTTTTTCAGAAAAAAGCTTCTGCCGAGAGCGAGCACCGTGACATGCTGAGTCTCTGGGAAAGCAGAGATCCCCAAAGCTGTTGTGCCTGTGGATAGGCTGCAGAGGGATAGTGAATACCAGCAAGATCTTTCAGGGCTAGCACCTTCCTTGTGGGAGAAGGAGCCACACTTTTGCCTTCTCAGAAAAAGCTTCTGCCGAGAACGAGCACCGTGACATGCTGAGTCTCTGGGAAAGCAGAGATCCCCAGTGCTGTTGTGGCTAAAGATAGGCTGCAGGGGGATAGTGAATACCAGCAAGATCTTTCAGGGCTGGCACCTTCCTTGTGGGAGAAGGAGCCGTAAGTTTGCCTTTTCAGAAAAAGGCTCTGGCGAGAGCGAGCACCGTGACATGCTGAGTCTCTGGGAAAGCAGAGATCCCCAAAGCTGTTGTGCCTGTGGATAGGCTGCAGAGGGATAGTGAAAAACTGCATTAGTTTTCAGGGCTGGCACCTTCCCTGTGGGAGAAGGAGCCGTAAGTTTGCCTTTTCAGAAAAAAGCTTCTGCCGAGAGCGATCACCGTGACATGCTGAGTCTCTGGGAAAGCAGAGATCCCAAAAGCTGTTGTGCCTGTGGATAGGCTGCAGAGGGATAGTGAAAAACTGCATTAGTTTTCAGGGCTGGCACCTTCCCTGTGGGAGAAGGAGCCGTAAGTTTGCCTTTTCAGAAAAAAGCTTCTGCCGAGAGCGAGCACCGTGACATGCTGAGTCTCTGGGAAAGCAGAGATCCCCAAAGCTGTTGTGCCTGTGGATAGGCTGCAGAGGGATAGTGAAAAACTGCATTAGTTTTCAGGGCTGGCACCTTCCCTGTGGGAGAAGGAGCCGAAAGTTTTCTTTTTCAGAAAAAAGCTTCTGCCGAGAGCGAGCACCGTGACATGCTGAGTCTCTGGGAAAGCAGAGATCCCCAAAGCTGTTGTGCCTGTGGATAGGCTGCAGAGGGATAGTGAAAAACTGCATTAGTTTTCAGGGCTGGCACCTTCCCTGTGGGAGAAGGAGCCGTAAGTTTGCCTTTTCAGAAAAAAGCTTCTGCCGAGAGCGAGCACCGTGACATGCTGAGTCTCTGGGAAAGCAGAGATCCCCAAAGCTGTTGTGCCTGTGGATAGGCTGCAGAGGGATAGTGAAAAACTGCATTAGTTTTCAGGGCTGGCACCTTCCCTGTGGGAGAAGGAGCCGTAAGTTTGCCTTTTCAGAAAAAAGCTTCTGCCGAGAGCGAGCACCGTGACATGCTGAGTCTCTGGGAAAGCAGAGATCCCCAAAGCTGTTGTGCCTGTGGATAGGCTGCAGAGGGATAGTGAAAAACTGCATTAGTTTTCAGGGCTGGCACCTTCCCTGTGGGAGAAGGAGCCGTAAGTTTGCCTTTTCAGGAAAAAGCTTCTGCCGAGAGCGAGCACCGTGACATGCTGAGTCTCTGGGAAAGCAGAGATCCCCAAAGCTGTTGTGCCTGTGGATAGGCTGCAGAGGGATAGTGAAAAACTGCATTAGTTTTCAGGGCTGGCACCTTCCCTGTGGGAGAAGGAGCCGTAAGTTTGCCTTTTCAGAAAAAAGCTTCTGCCGAGAGCGAGCACCGTGACATGCTGAGTCTCTGGGAAAGCAGAGATCCCCAAAGCTGTTGTGCCTGTGGATAGGCTGCAGAGGGATAGTGAAAAACTGCATTAGTTTTCAGGGCTGGCACCTTCCCTGTGGGAGAAGGAGCCGTAAGTTTGCCTTTTCAGAAAAAAGCTTCTGCCGAGAGCGAGCACCGTGACATGCTGAGTCTCTGGGAAAGCAGAGATCCCAAAAGCTGTTGTGCCTGTGGATAGGCTGCAGAGGGATAGTGAAAAACTGCATTAGTTTTCAGGGCTGGCACCTTCCCTGTGGGAGAAGGAGCCGTAAGTTTGCCTTTTCAGAAAAAAGCTTCTGCCGAGAGCGAGCACCGTGACATGCTGAGTCTCTGGGAAAGCAGAGATCCCCAAAGCTGTTGTGCCTGTGGATAGGCTGCAGAGGGATAGTGAAAAACTGCATTAGTTTTCAGGGCTGGCACCTTCCCTGTGGGAGAAGGAGCCGTAAGTTTGCCTTTTCAGAAAAAAGCTTCTGCCGAGAGCGAGCACCGTGACATGCTGAGTCTCTGGGAAAGCAGAGATCCCCAAAGCTGTTGTGCCTGTGGATAGGCTGCAGAGGGATAGTGAAAAACTGCATTAGTTTTCAGGGCTGGCACCTTCCCTGTGGGAGAAGGAGCCGTAAGTTTGCCTTTTCAGAAAAAAGCTTCTGCCGAGAGCGAGCACCGTGACATGCTGAGTCTCTGGGAAAGCAGAGATCCCCAAAGCTGTTGTGCCTGTGGATAGGCTGCAGAGGGATAGTGAAAAACTGCATTAGTTTTCAGGGCTGGCACCTTCCCTGTGGGAGAAGGAGCCGTAAGTTTGCCTTTTCAGAAAAAAGCTTCTGCCGAGAGCGAGCACCGTGACATGCTGAGTCTCTGGGAAAGCAGAGATCCCCAAAGCTGTTGTGCCTGTGGATAGGCTGCAGAGGGATAGTGAAAAACTGCATTAGTTTTCAGGGCTGGCACCTTCCCTGTGGGAGAAGGAGCCGTAAGTTTGCCTTTTCAGAAAAAAGCTTCTGCCGAGAGCGAGCACCGTGACATGCTGAGTCTCTGGGAAAGCAGAGATCCCAAAAGCTGTTGTGCCTGTGGATAGGCTGCAGAGGGATAGTGAAAAACTGCATTAGTTTTCAGGGCTGGCACCTTCCCTGTGGGAGAAGGAGCCGTAAGTTTGCCTTTTCAGAAAAAAGCTTCTGCCGAGAGCGAGCACCGTGACATGCTGAGTCTCTGGGAAAGCAGAGATCCCAAAAGCTGTTGTGCCTGTGGATAGGCTGCAGAGGGATAGTGAAAAACTGCATTAGTTTTCAGGGCTGGCACCTTCCCTGTGGGAGAAGGAGCCGTAAGTTTGCCTTTTCAGAAAAAAGCTTCTGCCGAGAGCGAGCACCGTGACATGCTGAGTCTCTGGGAAAGCAGAGATCCCAAAGCTGTTGTGCCTGTGGATAGGCTGCAGAGGGATAGTGAAAAACTGCATTAGTTTTCAGGGCTGGCACCTTCCCTGTGGGAGAAGGAGCCGTAAGTTTGCCTTTTCAGAAAAAAGCTTCTGCCGAGAGCGAGCACCGTGACATGCTGAGTCTCTGGGAAAGCAGAGATCCCCAAAGCTGTTGTGCCTGTGGATAGGCTGCAGAGGGATAGTGAAAAACTGCATTAGTTTTCAGGGCTGGCACCTTCCCTGTGGGAGAAGGAGCCGTAAGTTTGCCTTTTCAGAAAAAAGCTTCTGCCGAGAGCGAGCACCGTGACATGCTGAGTCTCTGGGAAAGCAGAGATCCCCAAAGCTGTTGTGCCTGTGGATAGGCTGCAGAGGGATAGTGAAAAACTGCATTAGTTTTCAGGGCTGGCACCTTCCCTGTGGGAGAAGGAGCCGTAAGTTTGCCTTTTCAGAAAAAAGCTTCTGCCGAGAGCGAGCACCGTGACATGCTGAGTCTCTGGGAAAGCAGAGATCCCCAAAGCTGTTGTGCCTGTGGATAGGCTGCAGAGGGATAGTGAAAAACTGCATTAGTTTTCAGGGCTGGCACCTTCCCTGTGGGAGAAGGAGCCGTAAGTTTGCCTTTTCAGAAAAAAGCTTCTGCCGAGAGCGAGCACCGTGACATGCTGAGTCTCTGGGAAAGCAGAGATCCCAAAAGCTGTTGTGCCTGTGGATAGGCTGCAGAGGGATAGTGAATACCAGCAAGATCTTTCAGGGCTGGCACCTTCCTTGTGGGAGAAGGAGCCGTAAGTTTGCCTTTTCAGAAAAAGGCTCTAGCGAGAGTGAGCACCGTGACATGCTGAGTCTCTGGGAAAGCAGAGATCCCCAAAGCTGTTGTGCCTGTGGATAGGCTGCAGAGGGATAGTGAAAAACTGCATTAGTTTTCAGGGCTGGCACCTTCCCTGTGGGAGAAGGAGCCGTAAGTTTGCCTTTTCAGAAAAAAGCTTCTGCCGAGAGCGAGCACCGTGACATGCTGAGTCTCTGGGAAAGCAGAGATCCCAAAAGCTGTTGTGCCTGTGGATAGGCTGCAGAGGGATAGTGAATACCAGCAAGATCTTTCAGGGCTGGCACCTTCCTTGTGGGAGAAGGAGCCGTAAGTTTGCCTTTTCAGAAAAAAGCTTCTGCCGAGAGCGAGCACCGTGACATGCTGAGTCTCTGGGAAAGCAGAGATCCCCAAAGCTGTTGTGCCTGTGGATAGGCTGCAGAGGGATAGTGAAAAACTGCATTAGTTTTCAGGGCTGGCACCTTCCCTGTGGGAGAAGGAGCCGTAAGTTTGCCTTTTCAGAAAAAAGCTTCTGCCGAGAGCGAGCACCGTGACATGCTGAGTCTCTGGGAAAGCAGAGATCCCAAAAGCTGTTGTGCCTGTGGATAGGCTGCAGAGGGATAGTGAATACCAGCAAGATCTTTCAGGGCTGGCACCTTCCTTGTGGGAGAAGGAGCCGTAAGTTTGCCTTTTCAGAAAAAGGCTATAGCGAGAGTGAGCACCGTGACATGCTGAGTCTCTGGGAAAGCAGAGATCCCCAAAGCTGTTGTGCCTGTGGATAGGCTGCAGAGGGATAGTGAAAAACTGCATTAGTTTTCAGGGCTGGCACCTTCCCTGTGGGAGAAGGAGCCGTAAGTTTGCCTTTTCAGAAAAAAGCTTCTGCCGAGAGCGAGCACCGTGACATGCTGAGTCTCTGGGAAAGCAGAGATCCCAAAAGCTGTTGTGCCTGTGGATAGGCTGCAGAGGGATAGTGAAAAACTGCATTAGTTTTCAGGGCTGGCACCTTCCCTGTGGGAGAAGGAGCAGTAAGTTTGCCTTTTCAGAAAAAAGCTTCTGCCGAGAGCGAGCACCGTGACATGCTGAGTCTCTGGGAAAGCAGAGATCCGAAAAGCTGTTGTGCCTGTGGATAGGCTGCAGAGGGATAGTGAATACCAGCAAGATCTTTCAGGGCTGGCACCTTCCCTGTGGGAGAAGGAGCCGTAAGTTTGCCTTTTCAGAAAAAAGCTTCTGCCGAGAGCGAGCACCGTGACATGCTGAGTCTCTGGGAAAGCAGAGATCCCCAAAGCTGTTGTGCCTGTGGATAGGCTGCAGAGGGATAGTGAAAAACTGCATTAGTTTTCAGGGCTGGCACCTTCCCTGTGGGAGAAGGAGCCGTAAGTTTGCCTTTTCAGAAAAAAGCTTCTGCCGAGAGCGAGCACCGTGACATGCTGAGTCTCTGGGAAAGCAGAGATCCCCAAAGCTGTTGTGCCTGTGGATAGGCTGCAGAGGGATAGTGAAAAACTGCATTAGTTTTCAGGGCTGGCACCTTCCCTGTGGGAGAAGGAGCCGTAAGTTTGCCTTTTCAGAAAAAAGCTTCTGCCGAGAGCGAGCACCGTGACATGCTGAGTCTCTGGGAAAGCAGAGATCCCCAAAGCTGTTGTGCCTGTGGATAGGCTGCAGAGGGATAGTGAATACCAGCAAGATCTTTCAGGGCTGGCACCTTCCTTGTGGGAGAAGGAGCCGTAAGTTTGCCTTTTCAGAAAAAGGCTCTAGCGAGAGTGAGCACCGTGACATGCTGAGTCTCTGGGAAAGCAGAGATCCCCAAAGCTGTTGTGCCTGTGGATAGGCTGCAGAGGGATAGTGAAAAACTGCATTAGTTTTCAGGGCTGGCACCTTCCCTGTGGGAGAAGGAGCCGTAAGTTTGCCTTTTCAGAAAAAAGCTTCTGCCGAGAGCGAGCACCGTGACATGCTGAGTCTCTGGGAAAGCAGAGATCCCAAAAGCTGTTGTGCCTGTGGATAGGCTGCAGAGGGATAGTGAAAAACTGCATTAGTTTTCAGGGCTGGCACCTTCCCTGTGGGAGAAGGAGCCGTAAGTTTGCCTTTTCAGAAAAAAGCTTCTGCCGAGAGCGAGCACCGTGACATGCTGAGTCTCTGGGAAAGCAGAGATCCCCAAAGCTGTTGTGCCTGTGGATAGGCTGCAGAGGGATAGTGAAAAACTGCATTAGTTTTCAGGGCTGGCACCTTCCCTGTGGGAGAAGGAGCCGTAAGTTTGCCTTTTCAGAAAAAAGCTTCTGCCGAGAGCGAGCACCGTGACATGCTGAGTCTCTGGGAAAGCAGAGATCCCCAAAGCTGTTGTGCCTGTGGATAGGCTGCAGAGGGATAGTGAAAAACTGCATTAGTTTTCAGGGCTGGCACCTTCCCTGTGGGAGAAGGAGCCGTAAGTTTGCCTTTTCAGAAAAAAGCTTCTGCCGAGAGCGAGCACCGTGACATGCTGAGTCTCTGGGAAAGCAGAGATCCCCAAAGCTGTTGTGCCTGTGGATAGGCTGCAGAGGGATAGTGAAAAACTGCATTAGTTTTCAGGGCTGGCACCTTCCCTGTGGGAGAAGGAGCCGTAAGTTTGCCTTTTCAGAAAAAAGCTTCTGCCGAGAGCGAGCACCGTGACATGCTGAGTCTCTGGGAAAGCAGAGATCCCCAAAGCTGTTGTGCCTGTGGATAGGCTGCAGAGGGATAGTGAAAAACTGCATTAGTTTTCAGGGCTGGCACCTTCCCTGTGGGAGAAGGAGCCGTAAGTTTGCCTTTTCAGAAAAAAGCTTCTGCCGAGAGCGAGCACCGTGACATGCTGAGTCTCTGGGAAAGCAGAGATCCCCAAAGCTGTTGTGCCTGTGGATAGGCTGCAGAGGGATAGTGAATACCAGCAAGATCTTTCAGGGCTGGCACCTTCCTTGTGGGAGAAGGAGCCGTAAGTTTGCCTTTTCAGAAAAAGGCTCTAGCGAGAGTGAGCACCGTGACATGCTGAGTCTCTGGGAAAGCAGAGATCCCAAAAGCTGTTGTGCCTGTGGATAGGCTGCAGAGGGATAGTGAAAAACTGCATTAGTTTTCAGGGCTGGCACCTTCCCTGTGGGAGAAGGAGCCGTAAGTTTGCCTTTTCAGAAAAAAGCTTCTGCCGAGAGCGAGCACCGTGACATGCTGAGTCTCTGGGAAAGCAGAGATCCCAAAAGCTGTTGTGCCTGTGGATAGGCTGCAGAGGGATAGTGAATACCAGCAAGATCTTTCAGGGCTGGCACCTTCCTTGTGGGAGAAGGAGCCGTAAGTTTGCCTTTTCAGAAAAAGGCTCTAGCGAGATTGAGCACTGTGACATGCTGAGTCTCTGGGAAAGCAGAGATCCCCAAAGCTGTTGTGCCTGTGGATAGGCTGCAGAGGGATAGTGAAAAACTGCATTAGTTTTCAGGGCTGGCACCTTCCCTGTGGGAGAAGGAGCCGTAAGTTTGCCTTTTCAGAAAAAAGCTTCTGCCGAGAGCGAGCACCGTGACATGCTGAGTCTCTGGGAAAGCAGAGATCCCAAAAGCTGTTGTGCCTGTGGATAGGCTGCAGAGGGATAGTGAATACCAGCAAGATCTTTCAGGGCTGGCACCTTCCTTGTGGGAGAAGGAGCCGTAAGTTTGCCTTTTCAGAAAAAAGCTTCTGCCGAGAGCGAGCACCGTGACATGCTGAGTCTCTGGGAAAGCAGAGATCCCCAAAGCTGTTGTGCCTGTGGATAGGCTGCAGAGGGATAGTGAAAAACTGCATTAGTTTTCAGGGCTGGCACCTTCCCTGTGGGAGAAGGAGCCGTAAGTTTGCCTTTTCAGAAAAAAGCTTCTGCCGAGAGCGAGCACCGTGACATGCTGAGTCTCTGGGAAAGCAGAGATCCCAAAAGCTGTTGTGCCTGTGGATAGGCTGCAGAGGGATAGTGAATACCAGCAAGATCTTTCAGGGCTGGCACCTTCCTTGTGGGAGAAGGAGCCGTAAGTTTGCCTTTTCAGAAAAAGGCTATAGCGAGAGTGAGCACCGTGACATGCTGAGTCTCTGGGAAAGCAGAGATCCCCAAAGCTGTTGTGCCTGTGGATAGGCTGCAGAGGGATAGTGAAAAACTGCATTAGTTTTCAGGGCTGGCACCTTCCCTGTGGGAGAAGGAGCCGTAAGTTTGCCTTTTCAGAAAAAAGCTTCTGCCGAGAGCGAGCACCGTGACATGCTGAGTCTCTGGGAAAGCAGAGATCCCCAAAGCTGTTGTGCCTGTGATAGGCTGCAGAGGGATAGTGAAAAACTGCATTAGTTTTCAGGGCTGGCACCTTCCCTGTGGGAGAAGGAGCCGTAAGTTTGCCTTTTCAGAAAAAAGCTTCTGCCGAGAGCGAGCACCGTGACATGCTGAGTCTCTGGGAAAGCAGAGATCCCCAAAGCTGTTGTGCCTGTGGATAGGCTGCAGAGGGATAGTGAATACCAGCAAGATCTTTCAGGGCTGGCACCTTCCTTGTGGGAGAAGGAGCCGTAAGTTTGCCTTTTCAGAAAAAGGCTCTAGCGAGAGTGAGCACCGTGACATGCTGAGTCTCTGGGAAAGCAGAGATCCCCAAAGCTGTTGTGCCTGTGGATAGGCTGCAGAGGGATAGTGAAAAACTGCATTAGTTTTCAGGGCTGGCACCTTCCCTGTGGGAGAAGGAGCCGTAAGTTTGCCTTTTCAGAAAAAAGCTTCTGCCGAGAGCGAGCACCGTGACATGCTGAGTCTCTGGGAAAGCAGAGATCCCCAAAGCTGTTGTGCCTGTGGATAGGCTGCAGAGGGATAGTGAAAAACTGCATTAGTTTTCAGGGCTGGCACCTTCCCTGTGGGAGAAGGAGCCGTAAGTTTGCCTTTTCAGAAAAAAGCTTCTGCCGAGAGCGAGCACCGTGACATGCTGAGTCTCTGGGAAAGCAGAGATCCCCAAAGCTGTTGTGCCTGTGGATAGGCTGCAGAGGGATAGTGAAAAACTGCATTAGTTTTCAGGGCTGGCACCTTCCCTGTGGGAGAAGGAGCCGTAAGTTTGCCTTTTCAGAAAAAAGCTTCTGCCGAGAGCGAGCACCGTGACATGCTGAGTCTCTGGGAAAGCAGAGATCCCCAAAGCTGTTGTGCCTGTGGATAGGCTGCAGAGGGATAGTGAAAAACTGCATTAGTTTTCAGGGCTGGCACCTTCCCTGTGGGAGAAGGAGCCGTAAGTTTGCCTTTTCAGAAAAAAGCTTCTGCCGAGAGCGAGCACCGTGACATGCTGAGTCTCTGGGAAAGCAGAGATCCCCAAAGCTGTTGTGCCTGTGGATAGGCTGCAGAGGGATAGTGAAAAACTGCATTAGTTTTCAGGGCTGGCACCTTCCCTGTGGGAGAAGGAGCCGTAAGTTTGCCTTTTCAGAAAAAAGCTTCTGCCGAGAGCGAGCACCGTGACATGCTGAGTCTCTGGGAAAGCAGAGATCCCCAAAGCTGTTGTGCCTGTGGATAGGCTGCAGAGGGATAGTGAATACCAGCAAGATCTTTCAGGGCTGGCACCTTCCTTGTGGGAGAAGGAGCCGTAAGTTTGCCTTTTCAGAAAAAGGCTCTAGCGAGAGTGAGCACCGTGACATGCTGAGTCTCTGGGAAAGCAGAGATCCCCAAAGCTGTTGTGCCTGTGGATAGGCTGCAGAGGGATAGTGAAAAACTGCATTAGTTTTCAGGGCTGGCACCTTCCCTGTGGGAGAAGGAGCCGTAAGTTTGCCTTTTCAGAAAAAAGCTTCTGCCGAGAGCGAGCACCGTGACATGCTGAGTCTCTGGGAAAGCAGAGATCCCAAAAGCTGTTGTGCCTGTGGATAGGCTGCAGAGGGATAGTGAATACCAGCAAGATCTTTCAGGGCTGGCACCTTCCTTGTGGGAGAAGGAGCCGTAAGTTTGCCTTTTCAGAAAAAGGCTCTAGCGAGATTGAGCACTGTGACATGCTGAGTCTCTGGGAAAGCAGAGATCCCCAAAGCTGTTGTGCCTGTGGATAGGCTGCAGAGGGATAGTGAAAAACTGCATTAGTTTTCAGGGCTGGCACCTTCCCTGTGGGAGAAGGAGCCGTAAGTTTGCCTTTTCAGAAAAAAGCTTCTGCCGAGAGCGAGCACCGTGACATGCTGAGTCTCTGGGAAAGCAGAGATCCCAAAAGCTGTTGTGCCTGTGGATAGGCTGCAGAGGGATAGTGAATACCAGCAAGATCTTTCAGGGCTGGCACCTTCCATGTGGGAGAAGGAGCCGTAAGTTTGCCTTTTCAGAAAAAAGCTACTGCCGAGAGCGAGCACCGTGACATGCTGAGTCTCTGGGAAAGCAGAGATCCCCAAAGCTGTTGTGCCTGTGGATAGGCTGCAGAGGGATAGTGAAAAACTGCATTAGTTTTCAGGGCTGGCACCTTCCCTGTGGGAGAAGGAGCCGTAAGTTTGCCTTTTCAGAAAAAAGCTTCTGCCGAGAGCGAGCACCGTGACATGCTGAGTCTCTGGGAAAGCAGAGATCCCAAAAGCTGTTGTGCCTGTGGATAGGCTGCAGAGGGATAGTGAATACCAGCAAGATCTTTCAGGGCTGGCACCTTCCCTGTGGGAGAAGGAGCCGTAATTTTGCCTTTTCAGAAAAAAGCTTCTGCCGAGAGCGAGCACCGTGACATGCTGAGTCTCTGGGAAAGCAGAGATCCCCAAAGCTGTTGTGCCTGTGGATAGGCTGCAGAGGGATAGTGAAAAACTGCATTAGTTTTCAGGGCTGGCACCTTCCCTGTGGGAGAAGGAGCCGTAAGTTTGCCTTTTCAGAAAAAAGCTTCTGCCGAGAGCGAGCACCGTGACATGCTGAGTCTCTGGGAAAGCAGAGATCCCCAAAGCTGTTGTGCCTGTGGATAGGCTGCAGAGGGATAGTGAAAAACTGCATTAGTTTTCAGGGCTGGCACCTTCCCTGTGGGAGAAGGAGCCGTAAGTTTGCCTTTTCAGAAAAAAGCTTCTGCCGAGAGCGAGCACCGTGACATGCTGAGTCTCTGGGAAAGCAGAGATCCCAAAAGCTGTTGTGCCTGTGGATAGGCTGCAGAGGGATAGTGAAAAACTGCATTAGTTTTCAGGGCTGGCACCTTCCCTGTGGGAGAAGGAGCCGTAAGTTTGCCTTTTCAGAAAAAAGCTTCTGCCGAGAGCGAGCACCGTGACATGCTGAGTCTCTGGGAAAGCAGAGATCCCCAAAGCTGTTGTGCCTGTGGATAGGCTGCAGAGGGATAGTGAAAAACTGCATTAGTTTTCAGGGCTGGCACCTTCCCTGTGGGAGAAGGAGCCGTAAGTTTGCCTTTTCAGAAAAAAGCTTCTGCCGAGAGCGAGCACCGTGACATGCTGAGTCTCTGGGAAAGCAGAGATCCCAAAAGCTGTTGTGCCTGTGGATAGGCTGCAGAGGGATAGTGAAAAACTGCATTAGTTTTCAGGGCTGGCACCTTCCCTGTGGGAGAAGGAGCCGTAAGTTTGCCTTTTCAGAAAAAAGCTTCTGCCGAGAGCGAGCACCGTGACATGCTGAGTCTCTGGGAAAGCAGAGATCCCCAAAGCTGTTGTGCCTGTGGATAGGCTGCAGAGGGATAGTGAAAAACTGCATTAGTTTTCAGGGCTGGCACCTTCCCTGTGGGAGAAGGAGCCGTAAGTTTGCCTTTTCAGAAAAAAGCTTCTGCCGAGAGCGAGCACCGTGACATGCTGAGTCTCTGGGAAAGCAGAGATCCCCAAAGCTGTTGTGCCTGTGGATAGGCTGCAGAGGGATAGTGAAAAACTGCATTAGTTTTCAGGGCTGGCACCTTCCCTGTGGGAGAAGGAGCCGTAAGTTTGCCTTTTCAGAAAAAAGCTTCTGCCGAGAGCGAGCACCGTGACATGCTGAGTCTCTGGGAAAGCAGAGATCCCCAAAGCTGTTGTGCCTGTGGATAGGCTGCAGAGGGATAGTGAAAAACTGCATTAGTTTTCAGGGCTGGCACCTTCCCTGTGGGAGAAGGAGCCGTAAGTTTGCCTTTTCAGAAAAAAGCTTCTGCCGAGAGCGAGCACCGTGACATGCTGAGTCTCTGGGAAAGCAGAGATCCCCAAAGCTGTTGTGCCTGTGGATAGGCTGCAGAGGGATAGTGAAAAACTGCATTAGTTTTCAGGGCTGGCACCTTCCCTGTGGGAGAAGGAGCCGTAAGTTTGCCTTTTCAGAAAAAAGCTTCTGCCGAGAGCGAGCACCGTGACATGCTGAGTCTCTGGGAAAGCAGAGATCCCCAAAGCTGTTGTGCCTGTGGATAGGCTGCAGAGGGATAGTGAATACCAGCAAGATCTTTCAGGGCTGGCACCTTCCTTGTGGGAGAAGGAGCCGTAAGTTTGCCTTTTCAGAAAAAGGCTCTAGCGAGAGTGAGCACCGTGACATGCTGAGTCTCTGGGAAAGCAGAGATCCCCAAAGCTGTTGTGCCTGTGGATAGGCTGCAGAGGGATAGTGAAAAACTGCATTAGTTTTCAGGGCTGGCACCTTCCCTGTGGGAGAAGGAGCCGTAAGTTTGCCTTTTCAGAAAAAAGCTTCTGCCGAGAGCGAGCACCGTGACATGCTGAGTCTCTGGGAAAGCAGAGATCCCAAAAGCTGTTGTGCCTGTGGATAGGCTGCAGAGGGATAGTGAATACCAGCAAGATCTTTCAGGGCTGGCACCTTCCTTGTGGGAGAAGGAGCCGTAAGTTTGCCTTTTCAGAAAAAGGCTCTAGCGAGATTGAGCACTGTGACATGCTGAGTCTCTGGGAAAGCAGAGATCCCCAAAGCTGTTGTGCCTGTGGATAGGCTGCAGAGGGATAGTGAAAAACTGCATTAGTTTTCAGGGCTGGCACCTTCCCTGTGGGAGAAGGAGCCGTAAGTTTGCCTTTTCAGAAAAAAGCTTCTGCCGAGAGCGAGCACCGTGACATGCTGAGTCTCTGGGAAAGCAGAGATCCCAAAAGCTGTTGTGCCTGTGGATAGGCTGCAGAGGGATAGTGAATACCAGCAAGATCTTTCAGGGCTGGCACCTTCCTTGTGGGAGAAGGAGCCGTAAGTTTGCCTTTTCAGAAAAAAGCTTCTGCCGAGAGCGAGCACCGTGACATGCTGAGTCTCTGGGAAAGCAGAGATCCCCAAAGCTGTTGTGCCTGTGGATAGGCTGCAGAGGGATAGTGAAAAACTGCATTAGTTTTCAGGGCTGGCACCTTCCCTGTGGGAGAAGGAGCCGTAAGTTTGCCTTTTCAGAAAAAAGCTTCTGCCGAGAGCGAGCACCGTGACATGCTGAGTCTCTGGGAAAGCAGAGATCCCAAAAGCTGTTGTGCCTGTGGATAGGCTGCAGAGGGATAGTGAATACCAGCAAGATCTTTCAGGGCTGGCACCTTCCTTGTGGGAGAAGGAGCCGTAAGTTTGCCTTTTCAGAAAAAGGCTATAGCGAGAGTGAGCACCGTGACATGCGGAGTATCTGGGAAAGCAGAGATACCCAAAGCTGTTGTGCCTGTGGATAGGCTGCAGAGGGATAGTGAAAAACTGCATTAGTTTTCAGGGCTGGCACCTTCCCTGTGGGAGAAGGAGCCGTAAGTTTGCCTTTTCAGAAAAAAGCTTCTGCCGAGAGCGAGCACCGTGACATGCTGAGTCTCTGGGAAAGCAGAGATCCCCAAAGCTGTTGTGCCTGTGGATAGGCTGCAGAGGGATAGTGAAAAACTGCATTAGTTTTCAGGGCTGGCACCTTCCCTGTGGGAGAAGGAGCCGTAAGTTTGCCTTTTCAGAAAAAAGCTTCTGCCGAGAGCGAGCACCGTGACATGCTGAGTCTCTGGGAAAGCAGAGATCCCCAAAGCTGTTGTGCCTGTGGATAGGCTGCAGAGGGATAGTGAATACCAGCAAGATCTTTCAGGGCTGGCACCTTCCTTGTGGGAGAAGGAGCCGTAAGTTTGCCTTTTCAGAAAAAGGCTCTAGCGAGAGTGAGCACCGTGACATGCTGAGTCTCTGGGAAAGCAGAGATCCCCAAAGCTGTTGTGCCTGTGGATAGGCTGCAGAGGGATAGTGAAAAACTGCATTAGTTTTCAGGGCTGGCACCTTCCCTGTGGGAGAAGGAGCCGTAAGTTTGCCTTTTCAGAAAAAAGCTTCTGCCGAGAGCGAGCACCGTGACATGCTGAGTCTCTGGGAAAGCAGAGATCCCAAAAGCTGTTGTGCCTGTGGATAGGCTGCAGAGGGATAGTGAAAAACTGCATTAGTTTTCAGGGCTGGCACCTTCCCTGTGGGAGAAGGAGCCGTAAGTTTGCCTTTTCAGAAAAAAGCTTCTGCCGAGAGCGAGCACCGTGACATGCTGAGTCTCTGGGAAAGCAGAGATCCCCAAAGCTGTTGTGCCTGTGGATAGGCTGCAGAGGGATAGTGAAAAACTGCATTAGTTTTCAGGGCTGGCACCTTCCCTGTGGGAGAAGGAGCCGTAAGTTTGCCTTTTCAGAAAAAAGCTTCTGCCGAGAGCGAGCACCGTGACATGCTGAGTCTCTGGGAAAGCAGAGATCCCCAAAGCTGTTGTGCCTGTGGATAGGCTGCAGAGGGATAGTGAAAAACTGCATTAGTTTTCAGGGCTGGCACCTTCCCTGTGGGAGAAGGAGCCGTAAGTTTGCCTTTTCAGAAAAAAGCTTCTGCCGAGAGCGAGCACCGTGACATGCTGAGTCTCTGGGAAAGCAGAGATCCCCAAAGCTGTTGTGCCTGTGGATAGGCTGCAGAGGGATAGTGAAAAACTGCATTAGTTTTCAGGGCTGGCACCTTCCCTGTGGGAGAAGGAGCCGTAAGTTTGCCTTTTCAGAAAAAAGCTTCTGCCGAGAGCGAGCACCGTGACATGCTGAGTCTCTGGGAAAGCAGAGATCCCCAAAGCTGTTGTGCCTGTGGATAGGCTGCAGAGGGATAGTGAAAAACTGCATTAGTTTTCAGGGCTGGCACCTTCCCTGTGGGAGAAGGAGCCGTAAGTTTGCCTTTTCAGAAAAAAGCTTCTGCCGAGAGCGAGCACCGTGACATGCTGAGTCTCTGGGAAAGCAGAGATCCCCAAAGCTGTTGTGCCTGTGGATAGGCTGCAGAGGGATAGTGAATACCAGCAAGATCTTTCAGGGCTGGCACCTTCCTTGTGGGAGAAGGAGCCGTAAGTTTGCCTTTTCAGAAAAAGGCTCTAGCGAGAGTGAGCACCGTGACATGCTGAGTCTCTGGGAAAGCAGAGATCCCCAAAGCTGTTGTGCCTGTGGATAGGCTGCAGAGGGATAGTGAAAAACTGCATTAGTTTTCAGGGCTGGCACCTTCCCTGTGGGAGAAGGAGCCGTAAGTTTGCCTTTTCAGAAAAAAGCTTCTGCCGAGAGCGAGCACCGTGACATGCTGAGTCTCTGGGAAAGCAGAGATCCCAAAAGCTGTTGTGCCTGTGGATAGGCTGCAGAGGGATAGTGAATACCAGCAAGATCTTTCAGGGCTGGCACCTTTCTTGTGGGAGAAGGAGCCGTAAGTTTGCCTTTTCAGAAAAAGGCTCTAGCGAGATTGAGCACTGTGACATGCTGAGTCTCTGGGAAAGCAGAGATCCCCAAAGCTGTTGTGCCTGTGGATAGGCTGCAGAGGGATAGTGAAAAACTGCATTAGTTTTCAGGGCTGGCACCTTCCCTGTGGGAGAAGGAGCCGTAAGTTTGCCTTTTCAGAAAAAAGCTTCTGCCGAGAGCGAGCACCGTGACATGCTGAGTCTCTGGGAAAGCAGAGATCCCAAAAGCTGTTGTGCCTGTGGATAGGCTGCAGAGGGATAGTGAATACCAGCAAGATCTTTCAGGGCTGGCACCTTCCTTGTGGGAGAAGGAGCCGTAAGTTTGCCTTTTCAGAAAAAAGCTTCTGCCGAGAGCGAGCACCGTGACATGCTGAGTCTCTGGGAAAGCAGAGATCCCCAAAGCTGTTGTGCCTGTGGATAGGCTGCAGAGGGATAGTGAAAAACTGCATTAGTTTTCAGGGCTGGCACCTTCCCTGTGGGAGAAGGAGCCGTAAGTTTGCCTTTTCAGAAAAAAGCTTCTGCCGAGAGCGAGCACCGTGACATGCTGAGTCTCTGGGAAAGCAGAGATCCCAAAAGCTGTTGTGCCTGTGGATAGGCTGCAGAGGGATAGTGAATACCAGCAAGATCTTTCAGGGCTGGCACCTTCCCTGTGGGAGAAGGAGCCGTAAGTTTGCCTTTTCAGAAAAAAGCTTCTGCCGAGAGCGAGCACCGTGACATGCTGAGTCTCTGGGAAAGCAGAGATCCCCAAAGCTGTTGTGCCTGTGGATAGGCTGCAGAGGGATAGTGAAAAACTGCATTAGTTTTCAGGGCTGGCACCTTCCCTGTGGGAGAAGGAGCCGTAAGTTTGCCTTTTCAGAAAAAAGCTTCTGCCGAGAGCGAGCACCGTGACATGCTGAGTCTCTGGGAAAGCAGAGATCCCCAAAGCTGTTGTGCCTGTGGATAGGCTGCAGAGGGATAGTGAAAAACTGCATTAGTTTTCAGGGCTGGCACCTTCCCTGTGGGAGAAGGAGCCGTAAGTTTGCCTTTTCAGAAAAAAGCTTCTGCCGAGAGCGAGCACCGTGACATGCTGAGTCTCTGGGAAAGCAGAGATCCCCAAAGCTGTTGTGCCTGTGGATAGGCTGCAGAGGGATAGTGAAAAACTGCATTAGTTTTCAGGGCTGGCACCTTCCCTGTGGGAGAAGGAGCCGTAAGTTTGCCTTTTCAGAAAAAAGCTTCTGCCGAGAGCGAGCACCGTGACATGCTGAGTCTCTGGGAAAGCAGAGATCCCCAAAGCTGTTGTGCCTGTGGATAGGCTGCAGAGGGATAGTGAAAAACTGCATTAGTTTTCAGGGCTGGCACCTTCCCTGTGGGAGAAGGAGCCGTAAGTTTGCCTTTTCAGAAAAAAGCTTCTGCCGAGAGCGAGCACCGTGACATGCTGAGTCTCTGGGAAAGCAGAGATCCCCAAAGCTGTTGTGCCTGTGGATAGGCTGCAGAGGGATAGTGAAAAACTGCATTAGTTTTCAGGGCTGGCACCTTCCCTGTGGGAGAAGGAGCCGTAAGTTTGCCTTTTCAGAAAAAAGCTTCTGCCGAGAGCGAGCACCGTGACATGCTGAGTCTCTGGGAAAGCAGAGATCCCCAAAGCTGTTGTGCCTGTGGATAGGCTGCAGAGGGATAGTGAAAAACTGCATTAGTTTTCAGGGCTGGCACCTTCCCTGTGGGAGAAGGAGCCGTAAGTTTGCCTTTTCAGAAAAAAGCTTCTGCCGAGAGCGAGCACCGTGACATGCTGAGTCTCTGGGAAAGCAGAGATCCCCAAAGCTGTTGTGCCTGTGGATAGGCTGCAGAGGGATAGTGAATACCAGCAAGATCTTTCAGGGCTGGCACCTTCCTTGTGGGAGAAGGAGCCGTAAGTTTGCCTTTTCAGAAAAAGGCTCTAGCGAGAGTGAGCACCGTGACATGCTGAGTCTCTGGGAAAGCAGAGATCCCCAAAGCTGTTGTGCCTGTGGATAGGCTGCAGAGGGATAGTGAAAAACTGCATTAGTTTTCAGGGCTGGCACCTTCCCTGTGGGAGAAGGAGCCGTAAGTTTGCCTTTTCAGAAAAAAGCTTCTGCCGAGAGCGAGCACCGTGACATGCTGAGTCTCTGGGAAAGCAGAGATCCCAAAAGCTGTTGTGCCTGTGGATAGGCTGCAGAGGGATAGTGAATACCAGCAAGATCTTTCAGGGCTGGCACCTTCCTTGTGGGAGAAGGAGCCGTAAGTTTGCCTTTTCAGAAAAAGGCTCTAGCGAGATTGAGCACTGTGACATGCTGAGTCTCTGGGAAAGCAGAGATCCCCAAAGCTGTTGTGCCTGTGGATAGGCTGCAGAGGGATAGTGAAAAACTGCATTAGTTTTCAGGGCTGGCACCTTCCCTGTGGGAGAAGGAGCCGTAAGTTTGCCTTTTCAGAAAAAAGCTTCTGCCGAGAGCGAGCACCGTGACATGCTGAGTCTCTGGGAAAGCAGAGATCCCAAAAGCTGTTGTGCCTGTGGATAGGCTGCAGAGGGATAGTGAAAAACTGCATTAGTTTTCAGGGCTGGCACCTTCCCTGTGGGAGAAGGAGCCGTAAGTTTGCCTTTTCAGAAAAAAGCTTCTGCCGAGAGCGAGCACCGTGACATGCTGAGTCTCTGGGAAAGCAGAGATCCCCAAAGCTGTTGTGCCTGTGGATAGGCTGCAGAGGGATAGTGAAAAACTGCATTAGTTTTCAGGGCTGGCACCTTCCCTGTGGGAGAAGGAGCCGTAAGTTTGCCTTTTCAGAAAAAAGCTTCTGCCGAGAGCGAGCACCGTGACATGCTGAGTCTCTGGGAAAGCAGAGATCCCCAAAGCTGTTGTGCCTGTGGATAGGCTGCAGAGGGATAGTGAAAAACTGCATTAGTTTTCAGGGCTGGCACCTTCCCTGTGGGAGAAGGAGCCGTAAGTTTGCCTTTTCAGAAAAAAGCTTCTGCCGAGAGCGAGCACCGTGACATGCTGAGTCTCTGGGAAAGCAGAGATCCCCAAAGCTGTTGTGCCTGTGGATAGGCTGCAGAGGGATAGTGAATACCAGCAAGATCTTTCAGGGCTGGCACCTTCCTTGTGGGAGAAGGAGCCGTAAGTTTGCCTTTTCAGAAAAAGGCTCTAGCGAGAGTGAGCACCGTGACATGCTGAGTCTCTGGGAAAGCAGAGATCCCCAAAGCTGTTGTGCCTGTGGATAGGCTGCAGAGGGATAGTGAAAAACTGCATTAGTTTTCAGGGCTGGCACCTTCCCTGTGGGAGAAGGAGCCGTAAGTTTGCCTTTTCAGAAAAAAGCTTCTGCCGAGAGCGAGCACCGTGACATGCTGAGTCTCTGGGAAAGCAGAGATCCCAAAAGCTGTTGTGCCTGTGGATAGGCTGCAGAGGGATAGTGAATACCAGCAAGATCTTTCAGGGCTGGCACCTTCCTTGTGGGAGAAGGAGCCGTAAGTTTGCCTTTTCAGAAAAAGGCTCTAGCGAGATTGAGCACTGTGACATGCTGAGTCTCTGGGAAAGCAGAGATCCCCAAAGCTGTTGTGCCTGTGGATAGGCTGCAGAGGGATAGTGAAAAACTGCATTAGTTTTCAGGGCTGGCACCTTCCCTGTGGGAGAAGGAGCCGTAAGTTTGCCTTTTCAGAAAAAAGCTTCTGCCGAGAGCGAGCACCGTGACATGCTGAGTCTCTGGGAAAGCAGAGATCCCCAAAGCTGTTGTGCCTGTGGATAGGCTGCAGAGGGATAGTGAATACCAGCAAGATCTTTCAGGGCTGGCACCTTCCTTGTGGGAGAAGGAGCCGTAAGTTTGCCTTTTCAGAAAAAGGCTCTAGCGAGATTGAGCACTGTGACATGCTGAGTCTCTGGGAAAGCAGAGATCCCCAAAGCTGTTGTGCCTGTGGATAGGCTGCAGAGGGATAGTGAAAAACTGCATTAGTTTTCAGGGCTGGCACCTTCCCTGTGGGAGAAGGAGCCGTAAGTTTGCCTTTTCAGAAAAAAGCTTCTGCCGAGAGCGAGCACCGTGACATGCTGAGTCTCTGGGAAAGCAGAGATCCCCAAAGCTGTTGTGCCTGTGGATAGGCTGCAGAGGGATAGTGAAAAACTGCATTAGTTTTCAGGGCTGGCACCTTCCCTGTGGGAGAAGGAGCCGTAAGTTTGCCTTTTCAGAAAAAAGCTTCTGCCGAGAGCGAGCACCGTGACATGCTGAGTCTCTGGGAAAGCAGAGATCCCCAAAGCTGTTGTGCCTGTGGATAGGCTGCAGAGGGATAGTGAAAAACTGCATTAGTTTTCAGGGCTGGCACCTTCCCTGTGGGAGAAGGAGCCGTAAGTTTGCCTTTTCAGAAAAAAGCTTCTGCCGAGAGCGAGCACCGTGACATGCTGAGTCTCTGGGAAAGCAGAGATCCCCAAAGCTGTTGTGCCTGTGGATAGGCTGCAGAGGGATAGTGAAAAACTGCATTAGTTTTCAGGGCTGGCACCTTCCCTGTGGGAGAAGGAGCCGTAAGTTTGCCTTTTCAGAAAAAAGCTTCTGCCGAGAGCGAGCACCGTGACATGCTGAGTCTCTGGGAAAGCAGAGATCCCAAAAGCTGTTGTGCCTGTGGATAGGCTGCAGAGGGATAGTGAATACCAGCAAGATCTTTCAGGGCTGGCACCTTCCTTGTGGGAGAAGGAGCCGTAAGTTTGCCTTTTCAGAAAAAGGCTATAGCGAGAGTGAGCACCGTGACATGCTGAGTCTCTGGGAAAGCAGAGATCCCCAAAGCTGTTGTGCCTGTGGATAGGCTGCAGAGGGATAGTGAAAAACTGCATTAGTTTTCAGGGCTGGCACCTTCCCTGTGGGAGAAGGAGCCGTAAGTTTGCCTTTTCAGAAAAAAGCTTCTGCCGAGAGCTAGCACCGTGACATGCTGAGTCTCTGGGAAAGCAGAGATCCCAAAAGCTGTTGTGCCTGTGGATAGGCTGCAGAGGGATAGTGAATACCAGCAAGATCTTTCAGGGCTGGCACCTTCCTTGTGGGAGAAGGAGCCGTAAGTTTGCCTTTTCAGAAAAAGGCTCTAGCGAGAGTGAGCACTGTGACATGCTGAGTCTCTGGGAAAGCAGAGATCCCCAAAGCTGTTGTGCCTGTGGATAGGCTGCAGAGGGATAGTGAAGACCAGCAAGATCTTTCAGGGCTGGCACCTTCCCTGTGGGAGAAGGAGCCATAAGTTTGCCTTTTCAGAAAAAAGCTTCTGCCGAGAGCGAGCACCGTGACATGCTGAGTCTCTGGGAAAGCAGAGATCCCAAAAGCTGTTGTGCCTGTGGATAGGCTGCAGAGGGATAGTGAAAAACTGCATTAGTTTTCAGGGCTGGCACCTTCCCTGTGGGAGAAGGAGCCGTAAGTTTGCCTTTTCAGAAAAAAGCTTCTGCCGAGAGCGAGCACCGTGACATGCTGAGTCTCTGGGAAAGCAGAGATCCCCAAAGCTGTTGTGCCTGTGGATAGGCTGCAGAGGGATAGTGAAAAACTGCATTAGTTTTCAGGGCTGGCACCTTCCCTGTGGGAGAAGGAGCCGTAAGTTTGCCTTTTCAGAAAAAAGCTTCTGCCGAGAGCGAGCACCGTGACATGCTGAGTCTCTGGGAAAGCAGAGATCCCCAAAGCTGTTGTGCCTGTGGATAGGCTGCAGAGGGATAGTGAAAAACTGCATTAGTTTTCAGGGCTGGCACCTTCCCTGTGGGAGAAGGAGCCGTAAGTTTGCCTTTTCAGAAAAAAGCTTCTGCCGAGAGCGAGCACCGTGACATGCTGAGTCTCTGGGAAAGCAGAGATCCCCAAAGCTGTTGTGCCTGTGGATAGGCTGCAGAGGGATACTGAATACCAGCAAGATCTTTCAGGGCTGGCACCTTCCTTGTGGGAGAAGGAGCCGTAAGTTTGCCTTTTCAGAAAAAGGCTCTAGCGAGAGTGAGCACCGTGACATGCTGAGTCTCTGGGAAAGCAGAGATCCCCAAAGCTGTTGTGCCTGTGGATAGGCTGCAGAGGGATAGTGAAAAACTGCATTAGTTTTCAGGGCTGGCACCTTCCCTGTGGGAGAAGGAGCCGTAAGTTTGCCTTTTCAGAAAAAAGCTTCTGCCGAGAGCGAGCACCGTGACATGCTGAGTCTCTGGGAAAGCAGAGATCCCAAAAGCTGTTGTGCCTGTGGATAGGCTGCAGAGGGATAGTGAATACCAGCAAGATCTTTCAGGGCTGGCACCTTCCTTGTGGGAGAAGGAGCCGTAAGTTTGCCTTTTCAGAAAAAGGCTCTAGCGAGATTGAGCACTGTGACATGCTGAGTCTCTGGGAAAGCAGAGATCCCCAAAGCTGTTGTGCCTGTGGATAGGCTGCAGAGGGATAGTGAAAAACTGCATTAGTTTTCAGGGCTGGCACCTTCCCTGTGGGAGAAGGAGCCGTAAGTTTGCCTTTTCAGAAAAAAGCTTCTGCCGAGAGCGAGCACCGTGACATGCTGAGTCTCTGGGAAAGCAGAGATCCCCAAAGCTGTTGTGCCTGTGGATAGGCTGCAGAGGGATAGTGAAAAACTGCATTAGTTTTCAGGGCTGGCACCTTCCCTGTGGGAGAAGGAGCCGTAAGTTTGCCTTTTCAGAAAAAAGCTTCTGCCGAGAGCGAGCACCGTGACATGCTGAGTCTCTGGGAAAGCAGAGATCCCAAAAGCTGTTGTGCCTGTGGATAGGCTGCAGAGGGATAGTGAAAAACTGCATTAGTTTTCAGGGCACAACAGCTTTGGGGATCTCTGCTTTCCCAGAGACTCAGCATGTCACGGTGCTCGCTCTCGGCAGAAGCTTTTTTCTGAAAAGGCAAACTTACGGCTCCTTCTCCCACAGGGAAGGTGCCAGCCCTGAAAACTAATGCAGTTTTTCACTATCCCTCTGCAGCCTATCCACAGGCACAACAGCTTTGGGGATCTCTGCTTTCCCAGAGACTCAGCATGTCACGGTGCTCGCTCTCGGCAGAAGCTTTTTTCTGAAAAGGCAAACTTACGGCTCATTCTCCCACAGGGAAGGTGCCAGCCCTGAAAACTAATGCAGTTTTTCACTATCCCTCTGCAGCCTATCCACAGGCACAACAGCTTTGGGGATCTCTGCTTTCCCAGAGACTCAGCATGTCACGGTGCTCGCTCTCGGCAGAAGCTTTTTTCTGAAAAGGCAAACTTACGGCTCCTTCTCCCACAGGGAAGGTGCCAGCCCTGAAAGATCTTGCTGGTCTTCACTATCCCTCTGCAGCCTATCCACAGGCACAACAGCTTTGGGGATCTCTGCTTTCCCAGAGACTCAGCATGTCACAGTGCTCACTCTCGCTAGAGCCTTTTTCTGAAAAGGCAAACTTACGGCTCCTTCTCCCACAAGGAAGGTGCCAGCCCTGAAAGATCTTGCTGGTATTCACTATCCCTCTGCAGCCTATCCACAGGCACAACAGCTTTTGGGATCTCTGCTTTCCCAGAGACTCAGCATGTCACGGTGCTCGCTCTCGGCAGAAGCTTTTTTCTGAAAAGGCAAACTTACGGCTCCTTCTCCCACAGGGAAGGTGCCAGCCCTGAAAACTAATGCAGTTTTTCACTATCCCTCTGCAGCCTATCCACAGGCACAACAGCTTTGGGGATCTCTGCTTTCCCAGAGACTCAGCATGTCACGGTGCTCACTCTCGCCATAGCCTTTTTCTGAAAAGGCAAACTTACGGCTCCTTCTCCCACAAGGAAGGTGCCAGCCCTGAAAGATCTTGCTGGTATTCACTATCCCTCTGCAGCTTATCCACAGGCACAACAGCTTTTGGGATCTCTGCTTTCCCAGAGACTCAGCATGTCACGGTGCTCGCTCTCGGCAGAAGCTTTTTTCTGAAAAGGCAAACTTACGGCTCCTTCTCCCACAGGGAAGGTGCCAGCCCTGAAAACTAATGCAGTTTTTCACTATCCCTCTGCAGCCTATCCACAGGCACAACAGCTTTGGGGATCTCTGCTTTCCCAGAGACTCAGCATGTCACGGTGCTCGCTCTCGGCAGAAGCTTTTTTCTGAAAAGGCAAACTTACGGCTCCTTCTCCCACAGGGAAGGTGCCAGCCCTGAAAACTAATGCAGTTTTTCACTATCCCTCTGCAGCCTATCCACAGGCACAACAGCTTTGGGGATCTCTGCTTTCCCAGAGACTCAGCATGTCACGGTGCTCGCTCTCGGCAGAAGCTTTTTTCTGAAAAGGCAAACTTACGGCTCCTTCTCCCACAGGGAAGGTGCCAGCCCTGAAAACTAATGCAGTTTTTCACTATCCCTCTGCAGCCTATCCACAGGCACAACAGCTTTGGGGATCTCTGCTTTCCCAGAGACTCAGCATGTCACGGTGCTCGCTCTCGGCAGAAGCTTTTTTCTGAAAAGGCAAACTTACGGCTCCTTCTCCCACAGGGAAGGTGCCAGCCCTGAAAACTAATGCAGTTTTTCACTATCCCTCTGCAGCCTATCCACAGGCACAACAGCTTTGGGGATCTCTGCTTTCCCAGAGACTCAGCATGTCACAGTGCTCAATCTCGCTAGAGCCTTTTTCTGAAAAGGCAAACTTACGGCTCCTTCTCCCACAAGGAAGGTGCCAGCCCTGAAAGATCTTGCTGGTATTCACTATCCCTCTGCAGCCTATCCACAGGCACAACAGCTTTTGGGATCTCTGCTTTCCCAGAGACTCAGCATGTCACGGTGCTCGCTCTCGGCAGAAGCTTTTTTCTGAAAAGGCAAACTTACGGCTCCTTCTCCCACAGGGAAGGTGCCAGCCCTGAAAACTAATGCAGTTTTTCACTATCCCTCTGCAGCCTATCCACAGGCACAACAGCTTTGGGGATCTCTGCTTTCCCAGAGACTCAGCATGTCACGGTGCTCACTCTCGCTAGAGCCTTTTTCTGAAAAGGCAAACTTACGGCTCCTTCTCCCACAAGGAAGGTGCCAGCCCTGAAAGATCTTGCTGGTATTCACTATCCCTCTGCAGCCTATCCACAGGCACAACAGCTTTGGGGATCTCTGCTTTCCCAGAGACTCAGCATGTCACGGTGCTCGCTCTCGGCAGAAGCTTTTTTCTGAAAAGGCAAACTTACGGCTCCTTCTCCCACAGGGAAGGTGCCAGCCCTGAAAACTAATGCAGTTTTTCACTATCCCTCTGCAGCCTATCCACAGGCACAACAGCTTTGGGGATCTCTGCTTTCCCAGAGACTCAGCATGTCACGGTGCTCGCTCTCGGCAGAAGCTTTTTTCTGAAAAGGCAAACTTACGGCTCCTTCTCCCACAGGGAAGGTGCCAGCCCTGAAAACTAATGCAGTTTTTCACTATCCCTCTGCAGCCTATCCACAGGCACAACAGCTTTGGGGATCTCTGCTTTCCCAGAGACTCAGCATGTCACGGTGCTCGCTCTCGGCAGAAGCTTTTTTCTGAAAAGGCAAACTTACGGCTCCTTCTCCCACAAGGAAGGTGCCAGCCCTGAAAGATCTTGCTGGTATTCACTATCCCTCTGCAGCCTATCCACAGGCACAACAGCTTTTGGGATCTCTGCTTTCCCAGAGACTCAGCATGTCACGGTGCTCGCTCTCGGCAGAAGCTTTTTTCTGAAAAGGCAAACTTACGGCTCCTTCTCCCACAGGGAAGGTGCCAGCCCTGAAAACTAATGCAGTTTTTCACTATCCCTCTGCAGCCTATCCACAGGCACAACAGCTTTGGGGATCTCTGCTTTCCCAGAGACTCAGCATGTCACGGTGCTCACTCTCGCTAGAGCCTTTTTCTGAAAAGGCAAACTTACGGCTCCTTCTCCCACAAGGAAGGTGCCAGCCCTGAAAGATCTTGCTGGTATTCACTATCCCTCTGCAGCCTATCCACAGGCACAACAGCTTTGGGGATCTCTGCTTTCCCAGAGACTCAGCATGTCACGGTGCTCGCTCTCGGCAGAAGCTTTTTTCTGAAAAAGAAAACTTTCGGCTCCTTCTCCCACAAGGAAGGTGCCAGGCCTGAAAGCTAATGCAGCTCTTCACTATCCTCCTGCAGCCTATCCACAGGCACAACAGCTTTGGGGATCTCTGCTTTCCCAGAGACTCAGCATGTCACGGTGCTCGCTCTCGGCAGAAGCTTTTTTCTGAAAAGGCAAACTTACGGCTCCTTCTCCCACAGGGAAGGTGCCAGCCCTGAAAACTAATGCAGTTTTTCACTATCCCTCTGCAGCCTATCCACAGGCACAACAGCTTTTGGGATCTCTGCTTTCCCAGAGACTCAGCATGTCACGGTGCTCGCTCTCGGCAGAAGCTTTTTTCTGAAAAGGCAAACTTACGGCTCCTTCTCCCACAGGGAAGGTGCCAGCCCTGAAAACTAATGCAGTTTTTCACTATCCCTCTGCAGCCTATCCACAGGCACAACAGCTTTGGGGATCTCTGCTTTCCCAGAGACTCAGCATGTCACGGTGCTCGCTCTCGGCAGAAGCTTTTTTCTGAAAAGGCAAACTTACGGCTCCTTCTCCCACAGGGAAGGTGCCAGCCCTGAAAACTAATGCAGTTTTTCACTATCCCTCTGCAGCCTATCCACAGGCACAACAGCTTTGGGGATCTCTGCTTTCCCAGAGACTCAGCATGTCACGGTGCTCGCTCTCGGCAGAAGCTTTTTTCTGAAAAGGCAAACTTACGGCTCCTTCTCCCACAGGGAAGGTGCCAGCCCTGAAAACTAATGCAGTTTTTCACTATCCCTCTGCAGCCTATCCACAGGCACAACAGCTTTGGGGATCTCTGCTTTCCCAGAGACTCAGCATGTCACGGTGCTCACTCTCGCTAGAGCCTTTTTCTGAAAAGGCAAACTTACGGCTCCTTCTCCCACAGGGAAGGTGCCAGCCCTGAAAACTAATGCAGTTTTTCACTATCCCTCTGCAGCCTATCCACAGGCACAACAGCTTTGGGGATCTCTGCTTTCCCAGAGACTCAGCATGTCACGGTGCTCGCTCTCGGCAGAAGCTTTTTTCTGAAAAGGCAAACTTACGGCTCCTTCTCCCACAGGGAAGGTGCCAGCCCTGAAAGATCTTGCTGGTATTCACTATCCCTCTGCAGCCTATCTTTAGCCGCAACAGCTTTTGGGATCTCTGCTTTCCCAGAGACTCAGCATCTCAAGGTGCTCGTTATCGGCAGAAGCTTTTTTCTGAAAAGGCAAACGTCTGGCTCCTTCTCCTGCAAGGCAAGTGCCAGGCCTGAAAGATTTTGTGGTCTTCACCGCCCCCTGCAGCCTACCCACAGGCACAACAGCACTGGGGATCCTTTAGCGGCAGCAGCACTGGGGATCTCTGCTATCCCAGAGACTCAGCATGTCACGGTGCTCGCTCTTGGCAGAAGCTTTTTTCTGAAAAGGCAAACTTACGGCTCCTTCTCCCACAGGGAAGGTGCCAGCCCTGAAAACTAATGCAGTTTTTCACTATCCCTCTGCAGCCTATCCACAGGCACAACAGCTTTGGGGATCTCTGCTTTCCCAGAGACTCAGCATGTCACGGTGCTCGCTCTCGGCAGAAGCTTTTTTCTGAAAAGGCAAACTTACGGCTCCTTCTCCCACAGGGAAGGTGCCAGCCCTGAAAACTAATGCAGTTTTTCACTATCCCTCTGCAGCCTATCCACAGGCACAACAGCTTTGGGGATCTCTGCTTTCCCAGAGACTCAGCATGTCACGGTGCTCGCTCTCGGCAGAAGCTTTTTTCTGAAAAGGCAAACTTACGGCTCCTTCTCCCACAGGGAAGGTGCCAGCCCTGAAAACTAATGCAGTTTTTCACTATCCCTCTGCAGCCTATCCACAGGCACAACAGCTTTGGGATCTCTGCTTTCCCAGAGACTCAGCATGTCACGGTGCTCGCTCTCGGCAGAAGCTTTTTTCTGAAAAGGCAAACTTACGGCTCCTTCTCCCACAGGGAAGGTGCCAGCCCTGAAAACTAATGCAGTTTTTCACTATCCCTCTGCAGCCTATCCACAGGCACAACAGCTTTGGGGATCTCTGCTTTCCCAGAGACTCAGCATGTCACGGTGCTCGCTCTCGGCAGAAGCTTTTTTCTGAAAAGGCAAACTTACGGCTCCTTCTCCCACAGGGAAGGTGCCAGCCCTGAAAACTAATGCAGTTTTTCACTATCCCTCTGCAGCCTATCCACAGGCACAACAGCTTTTGGGATCTCTGCTTTCCCAGAGACTCAGCATGTCACGGTGCTCGCTCTCGGCAGAAGCTTTTTTCTGAAAAGGCAAACTTACGGCTCCTTCTCCCACAGGGAAGGTGCCAGCCCTGAAAACTAATGCAGTTTTTCACTATCCCTCTGCAGCCTATCCACAGGCACAACAGCTTTGGGGATCTCTGCTTTCCCAGAGACTCAGCATGTCACGGTGCTCACTCTCGCCAGAGCCTTTTTCTGAAAAGGCAAACTTACGGCTCCTTCTCCCACAAGGAAGGTGCCAGCCCTGAAAGATCTTGCTGGTATTCACTATCCCTCTGCAGCCTATCCACAGGCACAACAGCTTTTGGGATCTCTGCTTTCCCAGAGACTCAGCATGTCACGGTGCTCGCTCTCGGCAGAAGCTTTTTTCTGAAAAGGCAAACTTACGGCTCCTTCTCCCACAGGGAAGGTGCCAGCCCTGAAAACTAATGCAGTTTTTCACTATCCCTCTGCAGCCTATCCACAGGCACAACAGCTTTGGGGATCTCTGCTTTCCCAGAGACTCAGCATGTCACGGTGCTCGCTCTCGGCAGAAGCTTTTTTCTGAAAAGGCAAACTTACGGCTCCTTCTCCCACAGGGAAGGTGCCAGCCCTGAAAACTAATGCAGTTTTTCACTATCCCTCTGCAGCCTATCCACAGGCACAACAGCTTTGGGGATCTCTGCTTTCCCAGAGACTCAGCATGTCACGGTGCTCGCTCTCGGCAGAAGCTTTTTCCTGAAAAGGCAAACTTACGGCTCCTTCTCCCACAGGGAAGGTGCCAGCCCTGAAAACTAATGCAGTTTTTCACTATCCCTCTGCAGCCTATCCACAGGCACAACAGCTTTTGGGATCTCTGCTTTCCCAGAGACTCAGCATGTCACGGTGCTCGCTCTCGGCAGAAGCTTTTTTCTGAAAAAGAAAACTTTCGGCTCCTTCTCCCACAGGGAAGGTGCCAGCCCTGAAAGATCTTGCTGGTATTCAGTATCCCTCTGCAGCCTATCCACAGGCACAACAGCTTTGGGGATCTCTGCTTTCCCAGAGACTCAGCATGTCACGGTGCTCACTCTCGCCAGAGCCTTTTTCTGAAAAGGCAAACTTACGGCTCCTTCTCCCACAAGGAAGGTGCCAGCCCTGAAAGATCTTGCTGGTATTCACTATCCCTCTGCAGCCTATCTTTAGCCGCAACAGCACTGGGGATCTCTGCTTTCCCAGAGACTCAGCATCTCACGGTGCTCGTTATCGGCAGAAGCTTTTTTCTGAAAAGGCAAACGTCTGGCTCCTTCTCCTGCAAGGCAAGTGCCAGGCCTGAAAGATTTTGTGGTCTTCACCGCCACCTGCAGCCTATCCACAGGCACAACAGCACTGGGGATCCTTTAGCGGCAGCAGCACTGGGGATCTCTGCTATCCCAGAGACTCAGCATGTCACGGTGCTCGTTCTCGGCAGAAGCTTTTTCTGAGAAGGCAAAAGTGTGGCTCCTTCTCCCACAAGGAAGGTGCTAGCCCTGAAAGATCTTGCTGGTATTCACTATCCCTCTGCAGCCTATCCACAGGCACAACAGCTTTGGGGATCTCTGCTTTCCCAGAGACTCAGCATGTCACGGTGCTCGCTCTCGGCAGAAGCTTTTTTCTGAAAAGGCAAACTTACGGCTCCTTCTCCCACAAGGAAGGTGCCAGCCCTGAAAGATCTTGCTGGTATTCACTATCCCTCTGCAGCCTATCCACAGGCACAACAGCTTTGGGGATCTCTGCTTTCCCAGAGACTCAGCATGTCACGGTGCTCGCTCTCGGCAGAAGCTTTTTTCTGAAAAGGCAAACTTACGGCTCCTTCTCCCACAGGGAAGGTGCCAGCCCTGAAAACTAATGCAGTTTTTCACTATCCCTCTGCAGCCTATCCACAGGCACAACAGCTTTGGGGATCTCTGCTTTCCCAGAGACTCAGCATGTCACGGTGCTCGCTCTCGGCAGAAGCTTTTTTCTGAAAAGGCAAACTTACGGCTCCTTCTCCCACAGGGAAGGTGCCAGCCCTGAAAACTAATGCAGTTTTTCACTATCCCTCTGCAGCCTATCCACAGGCACAACAGCTTTGGGGATCTCTGCTTTCCCAGAGACTCAGCATGTCACGGTGCTCGCTCTCGGCAGAAGCTTTTTTCTGAAAAGGCAAACTTACGGCTCCTTCTCCCACAGGGAAGGTGCCAGCCCTGAAAACTAATGCAGTTTTTCACTATCCCTCTGCAGCCTATCCACAGGCACAACAGCTTTGGGGATCTCTGCTTTCCCAGAGACTCAGCATGTCACGGTGCTCGCTCTCGGCAGAAGCTTTTTTCTGAAAAGGCAAACTTACGGCTCCTTCTCCCACAGGGAAGGTGCCAGCCCTGAAAACTAATGCAGTTTTTCACTATCCCTCTGCAGCCTATCCACAGGCACAACAGCTTTGGGGATCTCTGCTTTCCCAGAGACTCAGCATGTCACGGTGCTCGCTCTCGGCAGAAGCTTTTTTCTGAAAAGGCAAACTTACGGCTCCTTCTCCCACAGGGAAGGTGCCAGCCCTGAAAACTAATGCAGTTTTTCACTATCCCTCTGCAGCCTATCCACAGGCACAACAGCTTTTGGGATCTCTGCTTTCCCAGAGACTCAGCATGTCACGGTGCTCGCTCTCGGCAGAAGCTTTTTTCTGAAAAGGCAAACTTACGGCTCCTTCTCCCACAGGGAAGGTGCCAGCCCTGAAAACTAATGCAGTTTTTCACTATCCCTCTGCAGCCTATCCACAGGCACAACAGCTTTGGGGATCTCTGCTTTCCCAGAGACTCAGCATGTCACGGTGCTCGCTCTCGGCAGAAGCTTTTTTCTGAAAAGGCAAACTTACGGCTCCTTCTCCCACAGGGAAGGTGCCAGCCCTGAAAACTAATGCAGTTTTTCACTATCCCTCTGCAGCCTATCCACAGGCACAACAGCTTTTGGGATCTCTGCTTTCCCAGAGACTCAGCATGTCACGGTGCTCGCTCTCGGCAGAAGCTTTTTTCTGAAAAGGCAAACTTACGGCTCCTTCTCCCACAGGGAAGGTGCCAGCCCTGAAAACTAATGCAGTTTTTCACTATCCCTCTGCAGCCTATCCACAGGCACAACAGCTTTGGGGATCTCTGCTTTCCCAGAGACTCAGCATGTCACGGTGCTCGCTCTCGGCAGAAGCTTTTTTCTGAAAAAGAAAACTTTCGGCTCCTTCTCCCACAGGTAAGGTGCCAGCCCTGAAAGATCTTGCTGGTATTCACTATCCCTCTGCAGCCTATCCACAGGCACAACAGCTTTGGGGATCTCTGCTTTCCCAGAGACTCAGCATGTCACGGTGCTCACTCTCGCCAGAGCCTTTTTCTGAAAAGGCAAACTTACGGCTCCTTCTCCCACAAGGAAGGTGCCAGCCCTGAAAGATCTTGCTGGTATTCACTATCCCTCTGCAGCCTATCCACAGGCACAACAGCTTTGGGGATCTCTGCTTTCCCAGAGACTCAGCATGTCACGGTGCTCGCTCTCGGCAGAAGCTTTTTTCTGAAAAGGCAAACTTACGGCTCCTTCTCCCACAGGGAAGGTGCCAGCCCTGAAAACTAATGCAGTTTTTCACTATCCCTCTGCAGCCTATCCACAGGCACAACAGCTTTGGGGATCTCTGCTTTCCCAGAGACTCAGCATGTCACGGTGCTCGCTCTCGGCAGAAGCTTTTTTCTGAAAAGGCAAACTTACGGCTCCTTCTCCCACAGGGAAGGTGCCAGCCCTGAAAACTAATGCAGTTTTTCACTATCCCTCTGCAGCCTATCCACAGGCACAACAGCTTTGGGGATCTCTGCTTTCCCAGAGACTCAGCATGTCACGGTGCTCGCTCTCGGCAGAAGCTTTTTCCTGAAAAGGCAAACTTACGGCTCCTTCTCCCACAGGGAAGGTGCCAGCCCTGAAAACTAATGCAGTTTTTCACTATCCCTCTGCAGCCTATCCACAGGCACAACAGCTTTGGGGATCTCTGCTTTCCCAGAGACTCAGCATGTCACGGTGCTCGCTCTCGGCAGAAGCTTTTTTCTGAAAAAGAAAACTTACGGCTCCTTCTCCCACAGGGAAGGTGCCAGCCCTGAAAGATCTTGCTGGTATTCACTATCCCTCTGCAGCCTATCCACAGGCACAACAGCTTTGGGGATCTCTGCTTTCCCAGAGACTCAGCATGTCACGGTGCTCACTCTCGCCAGAGCTTTTTTCTGAAAAGGCAAACGTCTGGCTCCTTCTCCTGCAAGGCAAGTGCCAGGCCTGAAAGATTTTGTGGTCTTCACCGCCACCTGCAGCCTATCCACAGGCACAACAGCACTGGGGATCCTTTAGCGGCAGCAGCACTGGGGATCTCTGCTATCCCAGAGACTCAGCATGTCACGGTGCTCGTTCTCGGCAGAAGCTTTTTCTGAGAAGGCAAAAGTGTGGCTCCTTCTCCCACAAGGAAGGTGCTAGCCCTGAAAGATCTTGCTGGTATTCACTATCCCTCTGCAGCCTATCCACAGGCACAACAGCTTTGGGGATCTCTGCTATCCCAGAGACTCAGCATGTCACGGTGCTCGTTCTCGGCAGAAGCTTTTTCTGAGAAGGCAAAAGTGTGGCTCCTTCTCCCACAAGGAAGGTGCTAGCCCTGAAAGATCTTGCTGGTATTCACTATCCCTCTGCAGCCTATCCACAGGCACAACAGCTTTGGGGATCTCTGCTTTCCCAGAGACTCAGCATGTCACGGTGCTCGCTCTCGGCAGAAGCTTTTTTCTGAAAAGGCAAACTTACGGCTCCTTCTCCCACAGGGAAGGTGCCAGCCCTGAAAACTAATGCAGTTTTTCACTATCCCTCTGCAGCCTATCCACAGGCACAACAGCTTTGGGGATCTCTGCTTTCCCAGAGACTCAGCATGTCACGGTGCTCGCTCTCGGCAGAAGCTTTTTTCTGAAAAGGCAAACTTACGGCTCCTTCTCCCACAGGGAAGGTGCCAGCCCTGAAAACTAATGCAGTTTTTCACTATCCCTCTGCAGCCTATCCACAGGCACAACAGCTTTGGGGATCTCTGCTTTCCCAGAGACTCAGCATGTCACGGTGCTCGCTCTCGGCAGAAGCTTTTTTCTGAAAAGGCAAACTTACGGCTCCTTCTCCCACAGGGAAGGTGCCAGCCCTGAAAACTAATGCAGTTTTTCACTATCCCTCTGCAGCCTATCCACAGGCACAACAGCTTTGGGGATCTCTGCTTTCCCAGAGACTCAGCATGTCACGGTGCTCGCTCTCGGCAGAAGCTTTTTTCTGAAAAGGCAAACTTACGGCTCCTTCTCCCACAGGGAAGGTGCCAGCCCTGAAAACTAATGCAGTTTTTCACTATCCCTCTGCAGCCTATCCACAGGCACAACAGCTTTGGGGATCTCTGCTTTCCCAGAGACTCAGCATGTCACGGTGCTCGCTCTCGGCAGAAGCTTTTTTCTGAAAAGGCAAACTTACGGCTCCTTCTCCCACAGGGAAGGTGCCAGCCCTGAAAACTAATGCAGTTTTTCACTATCCCTCTGCAGCCTATCCACAGGCACAACAGCTTTGGGGATCTCTGCTTTCCCAGAGACTCAGCATGTCACGGTGCTCGCTCTCGGCAGAAGCTTTTTTCTGAAAAGGCAAACTTACGGCTCCTTCTCCCACAGGGAAGGTGCCAGCCCTGAAAACTAATGCAGTTTTTCACTATCCCTCTGCAGCCTATCCACAGGCACAACAGCTTTGGGGATCTCTGCTTTCCCAGAGACTCAGCATGTCACGGTGCTCGCTCTCGGCAGAAGCTTTTTTCTGAAAAGGCAAACTTACGGCTCCTTCTCCCACAGGGAAGGTGCCAGCCCTGAAAACTAATGCAGTTTTTCACTATCCCTCTGCAGCCTATCCACAGGCACAACAGCTTTGGGGATCTCTGCTTTCCCAGAGACTCAGCATGTCACGGTGCTCGCTCTCGGCAGAAGCTTTTTTCTGAAAAGGCAAACTTACGGCTCCTTCTCCCACAGGGAAGGTGCCAGCCCTGAAAACTAATGCAGTTTTTCACTATCCCTCTGCAGCCTATCCACAGGCACAACAGCTTTGGGGATCTCTGCTTTCCCAGAGACTCAGCATGTCACGGTGCTCGCTCTCGGCAGAAGCTTTTTTCTGAAAAGGCAAACTTACGGCTCCTTCTCCCACAGGGAAGGTGCCAGCCCTGAAAACTAATGCAGTTTTTCACTATCCCTCTGCAGCCTATCCACAGGCACAACAGCTTTGGGGATCTCTGCTTTCCCAGAGACTCAGCATGTCACGGTGCTCGCTCTCGGCAGAAGCTTTTTTCTGAAAAGGCAAACTTACGGCTCCTTCTCCCACAGGGAAGGTGCCAGCCCTGAAAACTAATGCAGTTTTTCACTATCCCTCTGCAGCCTATCCACAGGCACAACAGCTTTGGGGATCTCTGCTTTCCCAGAGACTCAGCATGTCACGGTGCTCGCTCTCGGCAGAAGCTTTTTTCTGAAAAGGCAAACTTACGGCTCCTTCTCCCACAGGGAAGGTGCCAGCCCTGAAAACTAATGCAGTTTTTCACTATCCCTCTGCAGCCTATCCACAGGCACAACAGCTTTGGGGATCTCTGCTTTCCCAGAGACTCAGCATGTCACGGTGCTCGCTCTCGGCAGAAGCTTTTTTCTGAAAAGGCAAACTTACGGCTCCTTCTCCCACAGGGAAGGTGCCAGCCCTGAAAACTAATGCAGTTTTTCACTATCCCTCTGCAGCCTATCCACAGGCACAACAGCTTTGGGGATCTCTGCTTTCCCAGAGACTCAGCATGTCACGGTGCTCGCTCTCGGCAGAAGCTTTTTTCTGAAAAGGCAAACTTACGGCTCCTTCTCCCACAGGGAAGGTGCCAGCCCTGAAAACTAATGCAGTTTTTCACTATCCCTCTGCAGCCTATCCACAGGCACAACAGCTTTGGGGATCTCTGCTTTCCCAGAGACTCAGCATGTCACGGTGCTCGCTCTCGGCAGAAGCTTTTTTCTGAAAAGGCAAACTTACGGCTCCTTCTCCCACAGGGAAGGTGCCAGCCCTAAAAACTAATGCAGTTTTTCACTATCCCTCTGCAGCCTATCCACAGGCACAACAGCTTTGGGGATCTCTGCTTTCCCAGAGACTCAGCATGTCACGGTGCTCGCTCTCGGCAGAAGCTTTTTTCTGAAAAGGCAAACTTACGGCTCCTTCTCCCACAGGGAAGGTGCCAGCCCTGAAAACTAATGCAGTTTTTCACTATCCCTCTGCAGCCTATCCACAGGCACAACAGCTTTGGGGATCTCTGCTTTCCCAGAGACTCAGCATGTCACGGTGCTCGCTCTCGGCAGAAGCTTTTTTCTGAAAAGGCAAACTTACGGCTCCTTCTCCCACAGGGAAGGTGCCAGCCCTGAAAACTAATGCAGTTTTTCACTATCCCTCTGCAGCCTATCCACAGGCACAACAGCTTTGGGGATCTCTGCTTTCCCAGAGACTCAGCATGTCACGGTGCTCGCTCTCGGCAGAAGCTTTTTTCTGAAAAGGCAAACTTACGGCTCCTTCTCCCACAGGGAAGGTGCCAGCCCTGAAAACTAATGCAGTTTTTCACTATCCCTCTGCAGCCTATCCACAGGCACAACAGCTTTGGGGATCTCTGCTTTCCCAGAGACTCAGCATGTCACGGTGCTCGCTCTCGGCAGAAGCTTTTTTCTGAAAAGGCAAACTTACGGCTCCTTCTCCCACAGGGAAGGTGCCAGCCCTGAAAACTAATGCAGTTTTTCACTATCCCTCTGCAGCCTATCCACAGGCACAACAGCTTTGGGGATCTCTGCTTTCCCAGAGACTCAGCATGTCACGGTGCTCGCTCTCGGCAGAAGCTTTTTTCTGAAAAGGCAAACTTACGGCTCCTTCTCCCACAGGGAAGGTGCCAGCCCTGAAAACTAATGCAGTTTTTCACTATCCCTCTGCAGCCTATCCACAGGCACAACAGCTTTGGGGATCTCTGCTTTCCCAGAGACTCAGCATGTCACGGTGCTCGCTCTCGGCAGAAGCTTTTTTCTGAAAAGGCAAACTTACGGCTCCTTCTCCCACAGGGAAGGTGCCAGCCCTGAAAACTAATGCAGTTTTTCACTATCCCTCTGCAGCCTATCCACAGGCACAACAGCTTTGGGGATCTCTGCTTTCCCAGAGACTCAGCATGTCACGGTGCTCGCTCTCGGCAGAAGCTTTTTTCTGAAAAGGCAAACTTACGGCTCCTTCTCCCACAGGGAAGGTGCCAGCCCTGAAAACTAATGCAGTTTTTCACTATCCCTCTGCAGCCTATCCACAGGCACAACAGCTTTGGGGATCTCTGCTTTCCCAGAGACTCAGCATGTCACGGTGCTCGTTCTCGGCAGAAGCTTTTTTCTGAGAAGGCAAAAGTGTGGCTCCTTCTCCCACAAGGAAGGTGCCTAGCCCTGAAAGATCTTGCTGGTATTCACTATCCCTCTGCAGCCTATCCACAGGCACAACAGCTTTGGGGATCTCTGCTTTCCCAGAGACTCAGCATGTCACGGTGCTCGCTCTCGGCAGAAGCTTTTTTCTGAAAAGGCAAACTTACGGCTCCTTCTCCCACAGGGAAGGTGCCAGCCCTGAAAACTAATGCAGTTTTTCACTATCCCTCTGCAGCCTATCCACAGGCACAACAGCTTTGGGGATCTCTGCTTTCCCAGAGACTCAGCATGTCACGGTGCTCGCTCTCGGCAGAAGCTTTTTTCTGAAAAGGCAAACTTACGGCTCCTTCTCCCACAGGGAAGGTGCCAGCCCTGAAAACTAATGCAGTTTTTCACTATCCCTCTGCAGCCTATCCACAGGCACAACAGCTTTGGGGATCTCTGCTTTCCCAGAGACTCAGCATGTCACGGTGCTCGCTCTCGGCAGAAGCTTTTTTCTGAAAAGGCAAACTTACGGCTCCTTCTCCCACAGGGAAGGTGCCAGCCCTGAAAACTAATGCAGTTTTTCACTATCCCTCTGCAGCCTATCCACAGGCACAACAGCTTTGGGATCTCTGCTTTCCCAGAGACTCAGCATGTCACGGTGCTCGTTCTCGGCAGAAGCTTTTTCTGAAAAGGCAAAAGTGTGGCTCCTTCTCCCACAAGGGAAGGTGCTAGCCCTGAAAGATCTTGCTGGTATTCACTATCCCTCTGCAGCCTATCCACAGGCACAACAGCTTTGGGGATCTCTGCTTTCCCAGAGACTCAGCATGTCACGGTGCTCGCTCTCGGCAGAAGCTTTTTTCTGAAAAGGCAAACTTACGGCTCCTTCTCCCACAGGGAAGGTGCCAGCCCTGAAAACTAATGCAGTTTTTCACTATCCCTCTGCAGCCTATCCACAGGCACAACAGCTTTGGGGATCTCTGCTTTCCCAGAGACTCAGCATGTCACGGTGCTCGCTCTCGGCAGAAGCTTTTTTCTGAAAAGGCAAACTTACGGCTCCTTCTCCCACAGGGAAGGTGCCAGCCCTGAAAACTAATGCAGTTTTTCACTATCCCTCTGCAGCCTATCCACAGGCACAACAGCTTTGGGGATCTCTGCTTTCCCAGAGACTCAGCATGTCACGGTGCTCGCTCTCGGCAGAAGCTTTTTTCTGAAAAGGCAAACTTACGGCTCCTTCTCCCACAGGGAAGGTGCCAGCCCTGAAAACTAATGCAGTTTTTCACTATCCCTCTGCAGCCTATCCACAGGCACAACAGCTTTGGGGATCTCTGCTTTCCCAGAGACTCAGCATGTCACGGTGCTCGCTCTCGGCAGAAGCTTTTTTCTGAAAAGGCAAACTTACGGCTCCTTCTCCCACAGGGAAGGTGCCAGCCCTGAAAACTAATGCAGTTTTTCACTATCCCTCTGCAGCCTATCCACAGGCACAACAGCTTTGGGGATCTCTGCTTTCCCAGAGACTCAGCATGTCACGGTGCTCGCTCTCGGCAGAAGCTTTTTTCTGAAAAGGCAAACTTACGGCTCCTTCTCCCACAGGGAAGGTGCCAGCCCTGAAAACTAATGCAGTTTTTCACTATCCCTCTGCAGCCTATCCACAGGCACAACAGCTTTTGGGATCTCTGCTTTCCCAGAGACTCAGCATGTCACGGTGCTCGTTCTCGGCAGAAGC